>NC_133656.1:190942958-191158382 GCF_009905375.1 Apium graveolens | reverse complement strand
GCCATTAATTGGTAAAAATTAACTAATTAACTCATTTAATTGATCAATTACACCTAGTGATGACTAGCTAAATAAAATCAAAGACCAATTATATATAGTCGAATTGGCTGTAACAACCTCTTTCAAGAACCGAGATCACAATTATTTAGAGTATCAATAAGAATATCGATAACACATGGAAGTATACTTCCTATTTATAAAAGTAGGGTATCTTGAAAAACTGGGCAGCATCTCCTTTATATGTTGACTACCAGTCGGACTCAAGATGACACCAACAATCCATCAAACAACCAACAATCAACCCACCAATATACCAACCCACTGCCACTTTCTAAACTCACCATTTCACCACCTCTTGTAATATTAATCAGTACAACCCATGTCTCTAGTGTCAACTTAAGATTATAGCGAACAATTATTATAACCATACCTTTTTTTCATATTTCTGATTATAACAGAATATCACTACTGAGTACAATTATAAATATTTTAGAATCCTTTTAGTTCGGTTTCAATTCAAGCTCTCTAATTAACAATTTCCATCCTTGAAAACGTACACTTAATCTTATAGGTCAATTGTTCAACTTCTGAGAACCACACCTGGTTTCAACCAACACTTATATTTATGAAAGAATTCATTGGTTTTAAAGCATCATTTTTTAAAAATTGTTGCAGTCAAACCACATACCTTCATTTCCCCTTATGTCTTTTTATACTGAACTTTCTTGTGCTTACCCAGCTACGAGCATCAATTTTTTTATAATAACTCATTTACTTGAGTGGGAAAAACCCAGCCATTCTTTGATGAAGAAACTTAAGTTTATTCGTAACCAACATTTCTTCGATCTGAATCTTCATGATAAATATCTCCTACATGATTGAGGTATGCGCATCTTCACAAAGTGTTAATCGATTATCTGGTTATATTAAGAATTTCTTTACTCGCCTCCGTTGTCCAATCAATCATTTGCCTCATCTCATACATGCAGCTTTACTTCTTGTTTCTCTAGTTAATTTACCTCATACGGTTTGCTAATTACTCCAATTTACACCAAATCTCATACTTGCAACGTATCATGTATACAGATTTCCGCCTTTGATTTGATGTCCTCGCAACAATCCTGTGATCGGAATAATGGTTCTTCTCTACACATAAATGTCCACCATTAATCGGCTTGTAATTATCCACACTTTTCACATAACTCCATCTGCTATGCGGGTTCATTTCACTTCCTTGAAAGAATGAATAATGATTTGGATATGAGTGAGACAACCCATGATTAGGTGGCATCCCACCAGACTCTTTGTCATTTCGACAAAGCGTCACACCATAACACTGTTTGTCTCAATCAAAAAATAAGAATTGAGGAAAATATGATTTTGAAAGGAATACAAGAATTTTCTTATCACCTGGTAGAGCTGATTATGAATGAAGTTCATACTTTATTCAAGATTCATAAGAATGAATGGTATTATATAAAAAATGATAACATTGGTCGTCATCAACATTTCATCTATTTACAGCTTCAACGCTGATTCAATCAATATATTCCAATCTGAGTCATATATTAACTTTAGAAAGTTCTCAGAAATGCTTTCCTGAATCGACCATTATAATAATTTCCCATTTATTAGGTCTTGTATCTTTAGCGTCACGCTTCCACATTCAATATTTTATAATTCGACCCTAATCGCATGCTTACGAGATTTACAATATTCACTTCAAATTTTGTTTATGCTATTGACCATTCAACAAATCGACTCTTTTTCTAAAAACCTTTTTCCTTTAGAAAGTCTGGAGACTTCCTAATCTTCTTTGCTCGTACTCGGCTTCTCGTGAATCGACGTATTCTTTGAATTCTAATCATCTCAGAAATTGTATGAATAGTTTCTCCGTACATTGGTCCTGTCGTTAA
Organism: Apium graveolens; assembly: GCF_009905375.1. Taxonomy (NCBI): domain Eukaryota; kingdom Viridiplantae; phylum Streptophyta; class Magnoliopsida; order Apiales; family Apiaceae; genus Apium; species Apium graveolens. Next base: position 191,156,466 of record NC_133656.1, on the reverse strand, counting down.
ACTTATCAAGCAATAATTATACTCCTGTTAGGAACAATCAAATCTTCTCCATAATAGCGGGTCCACTTGGCCTTCTTAAACGAACCATACTAACTTCTAGAACAAGTATTCTTCTAGATAATCTGAATCTTATAATAAATAAGAAACTCAAGTAGTAGTTTGACAACCATATTTTTAATACTTGTTTTGTTCCAAGGAATTTTAGAAAAAAATTGTGAAGAAAATCTCTTTTGAAAACTGTTTAAAATTTTGAAAACAATACACCTTGTCGTCATTACTATATGAGTTGGTTGTTGCCCTTTTTAATAATTTTAAGGTATCAAATCAGGGAAGCAATCAGATAAGAGCCCATTCATTTCCATATATCTTTTACCCCTTATTGGGTCCATTTTGCCTTCATTGGTTAACAAAAACTCCAGTTACCGTTGTATACTATTTTATTTGTAACTTCACTTCTAGTCTTCCATACTGGTAACATTCCCATCATCATCTCTTACGATACTAAGTATAAAAAATCTATCCAGTAATCATCAGATCTATTTTATAGAATGAGGTCGATTTATATCACATTATTTCTATACGTATCATGCTTGGTCGTAACATCATCATCTAATTTCCAGAAAACTCTCGATTTCCAATCTTCTCAAACTGCTTTAAAATCCACTAGCCCACTCCACAAGTTAGTCATGGGTGGCATACTCACTAGTAGTTCTATATATTCTGATAGCAGTTATTCTTCGGAACACACGAAACCTCTCTCTAGGTTTCTTCTCACCTTTTTTTTAATAACTCGTATACTCACTATATGTTATAGCTCTCGAATCCATCTTTATAGGTGTTTTTACTTCATAAGACGAGTTTTAAACGGATGTTATAGAATAGGGTGTAGAGTAGACATAAATGATGCATCCACAGTTGACTATCCGGTAGAACCAGAATCAACATGTGGGGGATTCTTGAATAGGTAGTCTCATATCAGGGGATGAGATAATAACGTAAAAAGGTGCAACCGCCGCAACATGATGTGACATGGCTAACACCGATAGAAAAGCAGGGCGTGAATCAGATGATAGTGAAAGGCATATGTCATAGCCTACTCGTTTATTCGAGTATTTAACTCAACTCAAATAAGAATGTAATAAGTAAATAGTGGATTAATCATCAGAGAGATCTCACAATGTAACATCTGTCAAAGAATAAAGAAACATTGTTCATCTGCAGACTTGAAGATTCACTGGAAGAAGTTCAAGAATTTGATCATGCCTCAGTGATATAAATCAAGATCGTGGATTTAATCAAGTGAAAGAGATCTCGTCAAGGTATCATTTATTACAAGGATTTAATCAGAGTATCAAAGTCAAGACATGAAGAAACGTCACGAAAGTTAGTCACTCATGAACCAGACAGTACATCGAGTGTCAGCATTGAAGTGGCGGAATTGATTCATAAGTCTCAGTGACTTTCAGAAGATTGTCAGAAGAATGGATGCTGCTAAGGGTTAGTATTAATTCTCTATTAATTAATTAAGTCATATAATTTAATTAAGAAAATAAATTATATCTGCAAAGATTAATTTATTGATTAATTGAATTAAATTGATTAATTAATTTAGAATTAATATTAAGGATTTACAATATTTTAATTGATTTAAAATCTGCTTAAATTCAGCAAGACAATTTATTTGAACTAGTATGACAATCGGTATGACAATTGATAGTCATACCGAAAGTCATGCCAATACATTTAATTGTCTTATTAGAATTTCTGTTTAGATTAAAATCTGTTATTAATTCAGCAAGATAATTTATTTGAACTAATATGACAATCGGTATGACAATCTATAGTCATACCGAAAGTCTTGCTAGCTCATTTTTAATTGTCTTGCTAGTTGTAAACATTGTCCTACCGAAAGTCTCACAAGCTTAAAGGATTGTCATTCCAATTCAATCTACTCGGCTGTGTTGTTTAAAAGAAGCAGAAGACCAGTTCATAAAAAAGAAGCAGGCAATCAAACAGAATACATACTCAAGAACAAAAAGAAAAAGGAGTAGAAAAATATTACATCTCATCTGCAACTTCAAGATCAATTTCTAGATTGTAAAGTTAAATTCAATCAACTAGAAATACTTATCTTGTTCTTGTGTATCAATCTAGCGGATTAAAATCCCTAGAACTTAATCTCAAATCGCATTTAGCATTTGATCTTTTAATTACAAAAATAGAAAAAGTTCATGTCGAATTTATTCTAGATTTGTAATAATTGATTTGAGATTAATCCCTTGTAACCGATACCGTAGTTGTAACACCTTTCAAGTTTAATAAAAGTTTTATTTAACTTGAATTTTGTTTCACAATTTTATTCCGCATTTTATTCGATTAAACGGTATTGTTTGCATTCAACCCCCCCCTTCTACAAACAAATTGGGACCTAACAATTGGTATCAGAGCCTTCTGATTAACGTACAAATCTAGATCCTAGACTTTTGTGTTTCTTTCACTTCTTGAATTTTTTATTCACTCAAAAAATTCATAATGACTACACAAAAAGTTGGAACCGTTAAAATTCCACTTTTCGATAAAGAAAATTATGTTATGTGGAAGAAGAAGATTCTACTGTTTTTAAAGGTTGCTAATCCCAAATATTTGCAAGTGTTGAAGAATGGTCCAAAAATTCCTATGGTTATGGAACCAGAGGTAATAGAAAATGATGTGGTGATCACCAAAGCGAGAACTTATGTGAAGGATCCCGAGGACTTCTCTCCTGCTGAAATAGAAGAAGCTTCCCTGGATGCTAGCCTTCAATTAATCTTAGTAGATTCCCTTAATCCCCTGATGAATAGACATGTGATGAATTGTAAAGATTCCAAACATATCTGGGAAACTATTGAGATTATTAATGAAGGCACAGAGGAAGTTAGGGAGAACAAACTAGAAATCCTAACCTCTGAGTATGAATACTTTAAATCCAATCCAGGAGAAGGAATCACTGAAGTGTTTGAGAGGTACAATGCATTGATCAACAACCTGAACATTAATGGTAAATACTATTCCATCAGGGAGGTCAACAAAAAGTTCCTTTTAACACTGCCAACTCATCTCGAACATAGAATCACTGCCATAAGAGAAGCAAGAGATCTGAGTGAGATTTCTTTGGAAAGGCTCAATGGTGTGTTAAAGACTTATAAGTTGGAGCAGATTTAGCAGAAGGAAGTTTACGGGAAAGGAAGAGTGGTCAGCACGTCTACTGCTCTAGTAGCTGATGAACAACAACAACAACCACAATATCAACATCAATCTCAACAGTCAGAAAGAATGGTACAGTCTTCCAAGGTTGAAGATAAAGTGATAGTAGCAGAATTTGATTCTCCTACTACAAATCAATCAGGAGATGATTATTATTCCTTGGAAGAACTGGAGCAATTGGAGGATGAGTCAATGGCCCTGATTGTCAAGAGATTCTCAAATGTCAGATTCAAAAGGAATCCCAAGTTCAAGTACAAGTCCAACTACAACAGATTCCAGAAAGGTGGATCTTCATCCTCTAACACCAGCAGTGGTGGGTATAAAACAGGGATGGTTGATCGAAGCACCATTCGATGCTTCAACTGTAATGAGTTGGGACACTTTGCCACAGAATGCAGGAAGCCAAAACAAGCTAGGAAGAACTCTTACGATTCTAATCAAAAGAGTAAATCTGAAAGGGCGTACCTGGCAAAGGGAAGAAGCTGGGATGATACTGACAGTGAAGATGAAGAAGTTGGGAATCTTGCTCTCATGGCTAGTAATGCAAGCACCTCATCGTCAAGAAAAGAGATAAAATTTACTGATGCTGAATTAGTTTATCATCTAGGAGGTTCCTTAGATTGTGCTCGTCGTGATAATGAATTGTTAAATCAACAAATCAAAGACCTTGAGAAAGAGGTCAATGAATTAAGACTTGCGCACATTAATCAAGATAAACTAAAAGAACAAGTATCTTTTCTAGAGAATAGAGTTGACTGTTATAGACAACTCGAAACTATTCTCAAAGACAAGATCACCGGTCTTGAGGCTAAGGTTAAAGCTTACTTTAATTCTTGTTCGAAGTCCAAAGAGTTTTACAATAAGCAGGCTGTTAATCAAACACATGGAATAGGTTATGATTACAATGCTGCTATTGGAAAATTAGGCATAAACTCCCCTCCTCATGTATGTGCTAAAGGCAGGGAAGTACCACATGTGCTTAAGGGTGTTGATGAACCCCTCTATAAAGAATCAATTGCTGAACCATTTGATGAGACCTCTTTTATTATTCAAGAAGAAATCCGTGCTGAAGATAATGCTAATCGGAAAGCTGTCTCCAAGTCAAGTGTGTCAAAAGTTCCAGTCAAGGTTGTGAAAGCAACTGAGACTAACTCAGACACACATGAGTTGGATAACACAAATGCCATGTCTACCATGCATAAGTTGCCTATTGTTAATCCTTCTCATAAAGCATGTGGTGTTCCTGATTGTATGTCTTGTGCTTTTAATCTGTTGTTTGCTTATTTTAATGGTAAGCATGTTTCTAATGATAAGACTACTTCTCGTCAGCATGTGAATAATAGAAAGCATGATAGGTCTAAGACTGCTAGTCCTCCTAAAGCTAGAAAGGAGATATTTGTGCCTAAGCCTAAACAGAAATTTGATAAGGCTGTTTTAAAGGTCAAATGTTCAGTCATTGAGAACGTTGAGAATAGTGAAATTAAGAATGTTGTTTTGCCTGATAAAGGCCAATTTTACAAGTATGCCGGACCCAGCCAAGCTTGGGTTCCGAAGAAGTTCTAATCCATTTGTATTACAGGGCATTAAACAGGTACAACCGGTAGTGTGGATTCTTGACAGCGGATCGTCAAGACATATGACCGGAGATAGAGCCCTGCTATCAAATGTGGTTGAGAAAGCTGGCCCAGTGGTTACCTTTGGAGATAACAGCAAAGGTTTAACGGAGGGATATGGCTGTTTGCTAGCTGGAAATGTTATCATTGAAAATGTATATGTTGTGCAAGGACTTGAACACAATCTGCTTAGCATTAGTCAGTTCTGTGACAACGGCTACAATGTTTTATTCGACAAGCTGAAGTGTCAGATTCTGCACAAGAAAAGTGAAAAACCCTCCTTAATGGGAATCCGGAAAGCAAATCTGTTCGTAGCTGACATGAACTCTGATAGCAATCTTGAAGTCAATTGTTTCTATGCAAAGGCATCGTCAGATGAGAGTTGGCTATGGCACAAGAGACTTTCCCATCTCAATTTCAAAACAATGAATTCTCTTCTCAAAAGAGAATTGGTAAGAGGTCTGCCTCAGCTGGAATTCTCTCCAGAAGGACTATGTGAGGCTTGCCAGAAAGGAAAGTCAAAGAAAGCAAGTCACAAAGGCACTGACACATCTTCCATAACTGGTGTTCTGCAATTATTGCACATGGATTTATTTGGTCCAGTTAATATCCTTTCTATGTCAAAGAAGTGTTACTGTCTTGTGATAGTTGATGACTATTCCAAGTATACGTGGGTTTTATTTCTTCACTCTAAGGATGAAACACCACAAGTTGTGATTGATCATATCAAGATGATTGAGTTAGATTCTAACGTCCCTGTTAGAGCAATAAGGTCAGATAATGGGACAGAATTCAAGAATGCACTTCTCAATGGATTCTGTACAGACAAAGGGATTACCAGACAATTTTCAGCTCCTAGAACCCCTCAGCAAAATGGAGTGGTAGAAAGGAAGAATCGTACATTGATTGAAGCTGCAAGAACGATGTTAAGTGAATCAGGTCTTCCAATGTACTTTTGGGCTGAAGCTGTCAATACTGCATGTTATACTCAGAATCAAACTCTAATCAACAAAGACTTCATGAAAACTCCTTATGAGATTTTGAATGAACAGAAACCTTCTATCAAATACTTTCATGTATTTGGTGCCAGATGCTTCGTGCTCAAGGATGGAGATGATCGTCGTGGTAAGTTCGAGGCAAAGGCATATGAGGGTATTTTTGTTGGATATGGAAGAAGATCATATAGAGTGTATATCATTGATCAACACAAAGTAACTGAAAGTGTCAATGTTACATTTGATGACACTAAACTCCCTAGTATCCAAACTGAAGATCCTTCTGAGAAACTGAAGTTTGATGAGACGTCAGATTCAGAATCAGAACATGTTCAAGAACCTGAGGTTGTTGCTGGTGAAGAACCTGTTAATCCTGATGATACTCAAGGTAATAGTGATGGAAACTTTGGCAACAATGGAGATACCACTGCTACTGACGGAGAATCTTCAAGTCAACATGGCAACAACTCAGGGGGAGATGCTGAAGGATAATCTAGTAGGACACAACATCACAATGAATTTCAAGGCGAATCATCAAGATCAAATCTTCCAAGACAGACTGTCTGGAATAAAGCTCACCCTTTTGAGTTGATTATTGGTGATCCAGATGTTGGAGTCAGAACTAGACATGCTACTCAAAATGAGTGTCTGTTCTCAGGATTTCTTTCTGAGATGGAACCTAAGAAAATTGAAGAAGCACTGACTGATCCAGATTGGGTGATTGCTATGCAAGATGAACTCAATCAGTTTGAAAGTCAACAAGTCTGGAAACTGGTACCTAGGCCTGTACACAAGAAAGCTGTTGGTACTAGGTGGGTATTCAGGAATAAACTAGATGAAGATGGTGTGGTTACAAGAAACAAGGCAAGACTGGTAGCTAAAGGGTATTCTCAAGCTGAAGGCATTGATTATGATGAAACCTATGCTCCAGTGGCTAGACTTGAGGCCATCAGGATATTTCTGGCATTCGCAGCATTTTCAAACTTTAAAGTTTATCAAATGGATGTCAAGAGCGCCTTTTTGAATGGAAAGCTGGATGAAGAGGTATATATAGAGCAACCTCCTGGTTTTGAAGATCCAGATCATTTGGATTTTGTCTTCTTTCTTTTCAAGGCTATCTATGGGCTAAAACAGTCTCCAAGAAAATGGTATGACACTCTCTCTGAATTTCTTATTGAAAATAGCTTTATTAGAGGTGTCATAGACAAAACTCTCTTTTCTAAAACACATAAGAAGGATACTATATTAGTCCAAGTCTATGTGGATGATATAATATTTGGGTCTACTAATGATAATCTTTGTAAGAGATTTGCTAAGTTAATGCACAACAAGTTTGAAATGAGCATGATGGGAGAGCTGAAGTTCTTTCTTGGATTACAAGTAAATCAAAGGTTAGATGGAACATTTATTTGTCAATCCAAGTATCTCAAGGAACTCCTCAAAAAGTACAATCTAGAGGATTCTGCATCAGCAAGGACTCCATCAACTACAGCTGTCAAGCTTGGACCATGTGAAAACTCCATTAAGGTAGATGTCACAAGCTACAGAGGTATGATTGGCTCGTTACTCTATCTTACTACAAGTAGACCAGATATTATGTATGCTACATGTTTGTGTGCAAGGTTCCAAGCGGATCCTAGAGATATTCATCTCGTTGCTGTTAAACGAATCTTAAGATATCTTAAGGGAACACCAAATCTAGGTATTTGGTACCCTAAAGAATCTGGTTTTAACCTTGTCGGATATACAGATTCAGATTATGCAGGAAGTGTTGTTGATAGGAAAAGCACCTCAGGAAGTTGTCAATTCCTAGGAAGCAGGCTAGTCTCATGGTACAGCAAGAAACAGCAAACAGTTTCCAACTCAACGGCCGAGGCTGAATATATTGCTGCTGGAAGCTGCTGTGCTTAGATCTTGTGGATTAGGAACCAACTACGAGACTATGGCTCTGTATTGAACAAGATTCCTATTTTATGTGACAACACAAGTGCAATAGCCATCACCAACAACCCTGTGCAGCACTCGAGGACAAAGCACATTGACATCAGGTATCATTTTATTAGAGAGCACGTCATGAATGGTACTGTTGAACTATTTTTTGTTCCAACAGAAGAACAAATAGCAGATATTTTCACTAAACCACTTGACGAATCCACATTTACCAGATTAGTTGGTAAATTGGGCATGTTGAATAGTTTTAGTGATTAATTTAGTTAATATCTGAGATCTGTTGTTGAATGAATTTACAAATGAATTTTTCATAAATGAAAAATTCATTTGCAAATTTATGTTATCATTTTATCATATTTCTTGCTTATTTCTATGTAATATATATTATCTTATCTATTTTTATTTTCCCTTCTTGTTAATTTAAAATATCTCAGAATATTTTATTTTCTCTAAAAATATTTTTCTATGAATTTTATTTGCTAAAATTCAACAGAAATCTATTTTTGGAATAAAAATAATTAATTCTGAAATATTGTCTTTGATTTTGTAAATATTTTCTGATATTTTTACTAAGTTATATAAGTCTTTATTCCAGTACATATTTATATATGTGTGTTTCTGTGTTTAAAGCTGATATGACAATCGGCAAGACAATTGAAATTGTCTTGCTGAAAGTCATTTCAGTTTAAATTTTGTTTATTATGTTATTCAGTATAGTTTTATACTGGCAAGACAATCGGTATGACTATCAATTGTCTTGCCAGTTATAAACCATATATATAATTATTTTCCTTTTATTATTATACTGGTATGACAATCGGTATGACTATCAGATTGTCATACCAGTTATAATTTTAGTATTAATTCTATTATTTCTTTTCCTTCTTTTGCCTGGTATGACAATCGGTATGACAATCCCGGATTGTCATACCAGCTGTTATATAAAAGCGTGTGTTTGTATTGTTTTAAACCATTTCAACAGTTCATCACTTCTAAAAAATTCGAACAGTTTTTTTTTGTCTTCAGTTTTCTCTCTTCTCTCTCTTCGAACTAAAACCAACGATCTGCTCTTTCCTTGCTCGAGTTTTTACTCAGCAAACTGATTCATCACTTTGTGATATATACATACAAGTATATATATACAGAGGTGCTGTTGGATTTTTATTAAAAAAAATAATATAAAAACGCAAAATCCAATAAAAATCAGTTTGCCCCTTCAAATTCAATTTGTGTTTGTTGATTTTGAACTTTTTATTTTTATTTCTATTTTAATTTCTGATTTGTGTCTTTTGGTTTGTCAAAACTGCGTTTGTGAGTTAAGAATTTTAACGAGATACATTTCTGTCTAAATTTTTCGATTATAATTAATTTAATTCGAATTATTAAATTAATTTAATTAATTCGAATTTTCTTAATATTACTCTTAAAATTCTGAAAAGCGTGTGTCTTATTATTATTTTAAATGGCTCTCAATTTCCAAATTGTCGCGCATAATCAGGTTGGTTATTTTAATCCGGAAAAATGTGATGTTGAAAAATTTAAGCCATGGATTAGATTTTTAAATGACCATTCGATTGTTAGCTCTGCTATTAAATCAAATGTGATTTTAAACGTCGATCTACTTAGACTGATTTGCACAACCTCTACTGTGGCCGATGATTCAAAATCTTTTTCATTCACCGTCGCAAACACACAGTATGTAGTTGATGAAACAGTCGTCAATCGTGCGTTAAATTTTCCACTAGACAATTTCTGTAATTTACCCTCTGAAAATGATATCACAAATTTTTTCAATACTATTCACTATCAGGGGGTGATCAATTTAACCAAACTTTCTAAATCAAATTTGGTGTCTGAATGGGATATTTTCTTTGATACACTTTCCAAAGTGTTTGCCAACTGCACAAAATCCAATTTTCATAACATCACTTCCACTCTGCAGTATATTGGTCTTGCGGTTGTTTTCAATCAAAGGATCAATTTTGGCAAACTACTTTTTCCCATTCTCTTGAGACGTCTAACTTCTGCTTTACGTGATCATTCTACAAATCGTAGGGTATCATGTTACTATGCTCGTTTTCTCATGCTTATAGCAGATCATCTTCTCGCACCTGAACACAAAGCCCTTTTTGCTAACTCTGCAGTAACCGAACCCCCTCCAGTTAGTAAAAAGATTTACACTCGCCAAGACACAACCTTCAAATTCATGCAAGTTCCAGTACTTGTATCTGCTTTCATGGCCACTTATATTCCCTTACCTATTTTCAATCTTCCCGGCCATGAACAGCAACCTCAACCTCCAGTGGTTCAAGCCACCCAGGCTCTTCCATTACAGGTAGTAATTCCTCACTCTCACTCTCTTCCTACTTCTGTTGAAAGACCCCCAGTGGTTGATAGGGCTAACCATGAAGTTGTAGAACCACAGCTTCAATCCCAGGTCATAGAGCCAAACACAGAGTCACATTCTATCTCAACCTCTCCCCCACTGTCTAAAATGTTACCCAGGAGATTACTAGGAAGTAGTACATTGTTAAATATGAGTGAACCCTCAGCTCTGCCTCCTCCTAAGAAAAGAAAAACATATTCTGAGGCATCTGAAAGCCCATCCTTGTCCTCCCAACAGGACATGGACTTTGAAATGGCCAATGAACAGTTACTAGAGGCATTCTCTCAACAGGATGCATCTATTGAAATTTGCCATAGGGCCATGGCATCTTGTACTGAGTCAGACACAATTCCATTACTCACAATGGAACCATACACTTCCCCAGATCATACTCAGGACACACAGCGAGAAGTGCACGTAGAGTCAGTTACAGTGCCTGCCATAGTTACGGCAGAAGAGCAGTCACATGCTTCAGAGGGAAAATCTGACTCTCCGCCATCTTTAATGGAGTCATTTTCTCCCCTCCCAGATCAAACACCTCTGGCTCCCTTATGGGATTCTCCACTCGCAGATTTATCTGGAGAAAGTGGAGGGCAACTCGGTCAATCTATCCCTGAAGCAATTCAGACATCTATTCCAAAAGATTTGATAGGTTTGATTGAGGATCGGGACTCGCGAATTCCCATTGCACCACCACTGACCTCTCTTGAAGAGGCTAGGGTGATTTTTAATGCAGGTACAGAAGAACAGCAACAGGAAGACTCCTCACGAGCAATTATATTGAGAGAAACACATGCACGTGAGGTGAGTGAGGCAAACACGAGTGAAATTCAGGTGAGAGCACACACAGACACTGATACTGTAAACCTGTTAGCTCAGATTGCTTCCCTAAAAGAAGAACTTGCTAAAAGCCAAGCTGAAGCTCAAGCATTCAAAGCACAAGTGGTTGAACGGTCTTCTTCTTCCACCTCTGTCAACAATCAGCTTGCAATCAAAAGGAACGACATCTCAGATCTAAAGACCACTGTAATACCAAAGCTCAATTCTATTCAGGACACTCGAACTTTATCAGCTGATGACATATCCAACTTCTGCTCTCTACATACAAGAATGACTTCTCTTGAAGACCTCGTTGAGATGAATCATTCACTGGACTCCTCAAGATTTCTAAAGATAGAGACGGGCATGGAACATCTCAATGAAGGGATGAAGCACCTATATTACATGATCAAGAATTCTCATTGCCCTAATGAAGAACAAAGAACTTATTTTGAAGGACCGTCTGGTGGAGGATCAGGCTCTGGAGGTGATGGAGGTTCCAAAGGAAGGTCAGTAGAGGATCCCTCAACTAAGGGGGAGAAGAAAGGGAGTAGTGCCAAAGGGAAAGAAAAAGATACCTCTGCTGGAAACAAAGGAAAGGCTGATGATGTCTACTACAGTGGAGAACAGGATGACTTTGATATTTTTGACATTCCCACTGAACCAGTTCAGGAAGATAAAGATGGGTTATTTGAAGCTGAAGAGGAAAGTGATTTTGAAGATTGGGAAGAAGAAGATACAGTGGATCCTATGTTTGAGAAAGAATTTTAGAAGGAGCAATCAGAGATGAAAAGAAAAGAAGCTGAACTCAAGAAGGTCTCTCAGATCATTGACATGAGAAAAGACATTCAAAGAACAGAAACTCTTCAAAAGCAACGTCTTCATGACATTAAGGCTCAAGAAAGGAGAAGAGATGTCAGACTAAAGATTGGTGAAAAATGGGATGAAGCTAGGAGAGTACTTGATATGCCTCAGCTGAGCACTAACAATGATAGGCAGTTCTTACATCTTCTTGACAAGCTGGAAATCTCAAATCCTAACAATGACATGTACATGAATGCTATCAAGACTGAAGTCTCAAGGATCACAGCTGCTTTTGATAGATCCCTAAATGAGATGAGCATTTTTGTATATTGTTAGAGTGAAGGATCATTCAAGGTGTCACTTCATCTATTTGAGAATCGTTCTTTGTCAGAGATTTGGGTTCTTTTAAACAAAGTCAAAAGAAGCTCAGAATTGAATGAAGTTCTTCGAGAAAGGCTTAAAGAGTTTGCCAGCAGGGCTAGTCCTCAAGTGGTCAACAATCCTCATCAGGTGAGATTCTTTAAGTCTGATTGTCTTCAAATCTGTCAGCTAGATGTACAATCTCTTAAAGACTACTCAGCTAAGCATCTGGTCTGGATGGAACATCATTTGAGAACTGCTGGATATTCATCCATGTTGAAGACTCAAGCTGCTGACTTGATTCAAGCTTATTGTGAAAAGAATGTTAAAAGGTACACTCAACTCAAGAATAAGCTGAAGTCAGTTGGAGTTCAACCAGTCAGACCAGCAAGCTTCACTTCAGAAAAGGATCGTGTCTTTGACAAGGAATTGCTTCAAGATTTAGAAGAAGGTGAAGTCAGAAGAGAAGACAACTGAAGTCAATTAGCTCAAAACTCAATGTAATATGATTAGAGCTTTATGAATCAAGATAGTCTAATGTAGTTATATGTTCAGGCTAGAGGAACATCTATCTTGTATTCACTTGTAAATTTCATTTGGAATCTGGAAAATGTTAAATATAATCCAGAACTTTTCTGCTATTTACTTTACATTACTGTTTATATCTTTTTCTTATTTGTTAGTTGAGTTATCCTCTAGGTATTTGTTGTTATTGTCTAACAAGAAAATAGGGGGAGATTGAAAGGCATATGTCATAGCCTACTCGTTTATTCGAGTATTTAACTCAACTCAAATAAGAATGTAATAAGTAAATAGTGGATTAATCATCAGAGAGATCTCACAATGTAACATCTGTCAAAGAATAAAGAAACATTGTTCATCTGCAGACTTGAAGATTCACTGGAAGAAGTTCAAGAATTTGATCATGCCTCAGTGATATAAATCAAGATCGTGGATTTAATCAAGTGACAGAGATCTCGTCAAGGTATCATTTATTACAAGGATTTAATCAGAGTATCAAAGTCAAGACATGAAGAAACGTCACGAAAGTTAGTCACTCATGAACCAGACAGTACATCGAGTGTCAGCATTGAAGTGGCGGAATTGATTCATAAGTCTCAGTGACTTTCAGAAGATTGTCAGAAGAATGAATGCTGCTAAGGGTTAGTATTAATTCTCTATTAATTAATTAAGTCATATAATTTAATTAAGAAAATAAATTATATCTGTAAAGATTAATTTATTGATTAATTGAATTAAATTGATTAATTAATTTAGAATTAATATTAAGGATTTACAAGATTTTAATTGATTTAAAATCTGCTTAAATTCAGCAAGACAATTTATTTGAACTAGTATGACAATCGGTATGACAATTGATAGTCATACCGAAAGTCATGCCAATACATTTAATTGTCTTATTAGAATTTCTGTTTAGATTAAAATCTGTTATTAATTCAGCAAGACAATTTATTTGAACTAATATGACAATCGGTATGACAATCTATAGTCATACCGAAAGTCTTGCTAGCTCATTTTTAATTGTCTTGCTAGTTGTAAACATTGTCCTACGGAAAGTCTCACAAGCTTAAAGGATTGTCATTCCAATTCAATCTACTCGGCTGTGTTATTTAAAAGAAGCAGAAGACCAGTTCATAAAAAAGAAGCAGGCAATCAAACAGAATACATACTCAAGAACAAAAAGAAAAAGGAGCAGAAAAATATTACATCTCATCTGCAACTTCAAGATCAATTTCTAGATTGTAAAGTTAAATCCAATCAACTAGAAATACTTATCTTGTTCTTGTGTATCAATCTAGCGGATTAAAATCCCTAGAACTTAATCTCAAATCGCATTTAGCATTTGATCTTTTAATTACAAAAATAGAAAAAGTTCATGTCGAATTTATTCTAGATTTGTAATAATTGATTTGAGATTAATCCCTTGTAACCGATACCGTAGTTGTAACACCTTTCAAGTTTAATAAAAGTTTTATTTAACTTGAATTTTGTTTCACAATTTTATTCCGCATTTTATTCGATTAAACGGTATTGTTTGCATTCAACCCCCCCTTCTACAAACAAATTGGGACCTAACAGATAGTCTTCCGACTGAAGGCTTCGAATGATCAGATGATCCAGGGATAAAAGAATCTTCCATCATTGCCATCTGAAAATCGCGTCGCTAGATAAGAATGTCAAATCTCATCACGGATCACACTAAAACCTACTATTTGGTCGCACTCAACCTCTCGACGTTTTATTTCTCTATTTCTTAATTCTGATCTTACCCTCTACCCATTTCCGACAATCTAGGCTTGTTTCAGGGACTTATAACCTGTAGCTCTGATATTAACCTGTGACGCCCTCCAAACTCGGGTCAGAAGTTTGGGGCTCACAACACACACACCATAATATATAAACCTGTATATTAAATATGATATGCATTGACCCTTCTTTACACAACCACGGATCACAACAGGTTAAAGTATAAAAATAAGCCACAACCTTAACTTTTATTACATCGTACCAAATCCAAAATAATTCAACTTACAATTGCTAATGATATCGTTCTTACAATCTTGTATAACTAATCTACAATATAAAGCTCCTGCTAGCTCGATCCAACTTAACCTAGAATCCTAGCTCGTACTGGACTGAGAATTTTTGTTACCAATAATTTTCCTTTTCAACTGTTGAAAACATAAAAAGGTTTGCAAGAGTGAGCTAACTAGCTTAGCAAGTCATAATAGCAATAACTGAGGTTAAACAATAATCAATTGAAATGGTTCAGAAGAATCAAGTTTCTGAATAAGCAATAATTAGAATTGGATATTCACTTTCCATTTTAAAAACCAAGGTTAGGCTGCTGATCAGTCACGCACTAACCCCGATCAAGGCTCCCAGCTTTGCTCTATATACTGGATCCAAGGCACACATTGGCCTATTATGACCACGAATCTGGTCCAACCACGAATCTGGTCCACATTTAAAAACTATCCAATTCCAGAATAAAAATATGATAAACAATGTAATTCAATAAGCAGAATTATAAACAACATTTATCTTGAAGCACATGGTGATTCACAATATCCTGAAGGTATAACAAGGAATTTAAAAATATTGGCTTTCAATCAAGGAAAGAATCAGAAAGTAGAAAAGCAAGGGTTCAAGGGTTACAAGGATTGGTCTTCTGTTAAACAAGGAGTAAGGGTTGGTATGTTAATCAATTCAATATCAGAAATCAGTATGTGGTAGATATGTATTTGTGGAGTAGTACCGTATGTGTCTAGCTTGTATCTGAGAATTCAACAATCAATGGTTTATGAAAAGTAAGGCTTATGGCTCAAGATCAATAAGAATCAGGGTTCAAGGTTGAATAGTTTAAAGCGCTTGAAATATTAAATAGGATTTATTTTGAATACTAGCAACATGTTGTGAGAAAGTTTAAAAATATTTGTAATATATCTTGAAGAAGGATCAGAATTACTTGCCTCATCACAGATGATTTCCAACTTTACTTGTACTCAGCCAAAAATATTACTTTTCAAACACACTCCTTTTTATATGCCTGGTTAGATATATTTGATAATATCATGACTAATATGATTTATGTTTAGTTTTCGGATCTTAAACATGACAAATCAGTACTTAACTGAAATCAGCAGTTATACAGAAGTCAGAACTTAAGTGATCAGTACTTAAGGTTCATGAGATATTTATCAGGAGATAATATCAGAACTTAAAGGAAACTTTCAGATAAGGAAGGCGGCTGATTGAAAGTATAACACCCTCCAAATCCGGGGTATAGATTTGGGGCATTATTAATAACAACTACAAACTAAACCTGCACAAGCGGAATATAAAAATAATAATTACCCCGAACTATCACTACTCAGGATCTTTTAAGGGTTGACTTGAAAACAAGAACCACTTACTACACTTTATTACAAACCCAAATAAATAAAATATGTCTCAAGAACTCTCTTTGTTACAAAACTTTATTCTATCTACATTCTCACCACACAACTTTTAATCAAACTACACAAAACTTTTATTCAACCCAACATTACTACTTATCCTGTTACACGTGATCTGGTAATTCAAAGCTCTCTTCGGGAATAGGAAGGAACACTATTGGTATAAGAGGGTCTCGCTGCTTGACTCGCTTCTTGACTACGCGGGTCCTGATGGGTTTCGTTCTCTACCTTAACTGTAAAACAATAGGAATAACAATAAAAAGGGATGAGCCAAAATTGTTCAACAAGCCTGCAACAATATATATATAGTATAAAGAGAGAGAAATAAGTGAACCAATAAGCTGCTGGTTTGAACAACCATCTGTATCTGTATAGGATAATAATTTGCCAACACTGGCGAGTGCCAAATGAACAAGACTGGAAACAAGAACCAACATATGCACTATAACCTGCTGATCAGTCTGGATACAATACAGACCTATACCCAACTGCATAGACCCAACCAACATAAAGAGTACTCAGGCAACTATGGCCTATTAAATAGTGGTCTGGGTAAAACCCAGCCCATATAGTAACCATCCAGTCCAAGGTATAGCATTCGGAACAATAGGAATGCTTTTGATATATCCCAACACCAGGATATACCAGAGTATATGTAACAAGGGTAAAAGTATTGGAATATGAATAGGGAATTCAATAAACTGCGAGAAATCAAGAATAGAAATGAAATAGAAACAAGAATTAATAATTGGGTATCAATGTATATGAACAATAATTATCAAAGGTAACTGATATGATAAAAGGAAATATAATTCACTATTCTGAATTTAGAATAGGGGAAGAACTTGCCTTGCGCGTACTTAACCTGGTTCAACTCACCGTTTTCTGTCCCAAGCTTGCTCTGCCTTGCTGACACTGAACCAATCATAGAAAGATAGTCGTTTAGATAACTTACTATATACGTATATCTCGAATTGATACCCCGTAACCTTATCCGTCTATCCATGCGTTTCTATCTGACTCGTATATATACACATATAATTATATAGCACGTAAGGTTCACATAACCACGTAAAACACATAGCACATAAAGCACATAATTAATTTTTAGACTTATAATTATTTTTGGAATCAATTCTAGACTCATATTTATAATATCTAACCCTATCTAATTTTATTACTAATTTTCGGGATTTATTTGACTCGATTTTACCCCTAATAGGGCCTATGAATAATTAATTATCACAAAACCACTCTCTTCCAGAAGAAATTATAACTTACAACTATTTTTATTGGATTCGTTTCATTTTTCTGAGTCTAGTGCTCTTCGTTTTGCTCAAATCGGACTAACGGTTTAATTATTATGAATTAAACAAGATTTAATTAATTAATAATTAATTATAATTAAATAATCCTTAATTACATTTTGAAATAATTAACTAATAATTATTGTATTTTAAAATAATTAATCCCTAATTTTTAAGATTAATTACTATTTATTACAATTATTTACAAATTATTAATACTCACTAGATCATATCGATTATTCACAAATTAATAATCAATCG
This sequence comes from Apium graveolens, assembly GCF_009905375.1. Lineage (NCBI taxonomy): Eukaryota > Viridiplantae > Streptophyta > Magnoliopsida > Apiales > Apiaceae > Apium > Apium graveolens. Next base: position 191,138,748 of record NC_133656.1, on the reverse strand, counting down.
ACTCAATTAACTGATGTAATAACTCCCAAAATTTTGAACTTTTTGTAACCCTTGTGAATAGTGTTTTAGCTGAATGAGAAAACTTTTCATGTCACACTATGTAGGGGTTCTGATATGGATATTCTGAGATTTTATTAGTACTTTATATGGGATATAAGTGTATGTAAAGATCGTCAGAATCCAAATCCGAACACTTTGATTTTTCCCGGAAATCCAATAGATACGGAAAGAATTTAGTATAAGGTAACAGGATAAAAGGATTTAAATTAAAGGATTATAATAGAGGATCATAAAAAGGAATATAATGTATTGAGAAAGGTTAAGGGAACCTAAGTAATAAGATCCCGGGTATGATCCCTCAAACGATAAACGAAAACGAAAGTTAAGCGAACTGTATAACAGATCAGCGGTCATTAGGCAAACAATTAGGAAGTTAATCAAAGGGATTAGAGAGGATGATGTCACCCAACCAATGAGAAGAGGACAAGGAGGGAGGATGACATCATGAGGATGACACAAACATGACATGGGAAGGAAGGAGATGTGGTGGCTTTTTAACCACACAAAATCAAGGGCAACTAGGTAATTTACTAAAACAAACACAAAAATCAAACCAACCAAGCCAAGCAAATCATTTTCATCAAAATCAAAAAAGAAACCAAGGCATTGTTCTTCATGCTCTCGGCCAAAACAGAACCAGCACACTAAAACTGCTGTATCTCCTTCATTTCTCACTCAAATATTGTGTTCTATAGCTCAATGGAAAGGTATTGAGATGGCCTACAACTCTTGTTCACAAGTCTCGTCCAAATAATGAGGGTAAGACCCTCATTTTTACAGTTCTTTAAATCGGACTTTTAGAAACTTCAAAACCTAACTTTGTGTTCTTGATTTCTTTTGAAAGATCAAGCTTGTAGGAGGCTCCCTAAGGCTTCCTAGCAACTTAACACCTCCCAAGGAAGGTATAAACTTCAAACCCTAGCCTTTAATTTATTTGTTAGTAAGCTTAATGGTTGGTTTTGTGAAATGAGAAGCATGGATTGTGATTATTAGTAGTTTGGTTTGATTTGGAAGTGTTTTGGTAATTGAAGCTTGATTATAGTTCATAGGTCTTGATTGTGGTTGTTTGAGTTGAAAACCTTGGAGATTATGGACTGATGTGGTATGGTTTAGGTAAAGTTTTGTTGTATTGATGGTTATGAGTTGGTTGGTGGTTAATTGGAGTAGTTTAAACATTGGTAATCGCGTAAACATAGCCGTCGTAATGTCCGATTTACTTTAGACTGCTTTTGTTCATAACATTTGGACTAGAGAACACCCTGCTAGATTTTGACCATTGCCATATTTAGATAGTTCATGTTACGAGCTTCGTTTTGATATGTAGTTCGTTTGATTCCGATGTACGGTTTAGGAGAAACGACCGTTTCAAGTAACGGCGTTTCGCGAACGAAACTTTTCCCCTCGCTTTACTTTGAAATATAGGTTAAAGACCAAAAAGGGTTAATTAATGTATGAAATATTTATGGTAAGTGTGTTAGGCAGTTGGTAAGACACTCGCGAAGGAATCACCTTAAAACTCGTAAAGGTTAAATTATTAAAAATGGTGGAGCCGAGGGTACCCGAGTGACTTAAGCAAATCAGTAAGCGCAAAACAAGCGTTAGAGTCTAAGTTAGTTAAAGTATAGATTTACAAGTGACTTTGGTTTAATTCCAACTTACTTGTTGTTTATAGGTTACCAGACTCGTTTCGAGCTTTTTTTTCACCCCAAGTCACTCAGGCAAGTTTTCTATCCGTTATACTGTTGTTGTGATGTATATATGTATATGCATTATCTTGCGATAGATGCATGTTGGTTAATTAGCAAATGTTGCGATATATTGAAGCATGCTGATATGGTATATATATGCATGCCTGTTTCGTATTCTTTCCAAATATATCTGTTGGTTCAGTTGATAATACCTATGCTAGAGAATAGCAGTAATTTGCATATACCCTTAGTATAGGGACCCAAAGGTGAAAACATTTTCTAAAACCGGGAGTCGAGGATCCCGAGTAGATTTTATATATATATATTTATATATATATATATGTTTATAGTTTTCAAAACTATTAATCGAATAAGGTTTATTCGATAACTTGATTTTATTAATGAATATTATCTTGAATATTCATTCGAGGACTTATGACTCCTTTATATTATTTATTGAATATTACTTGGATATTCATTTGAGGATGTATGACTCCTTTATTTTATTTAATGAATATTATTTATAATATTCATTCGAGGGCTTATGACTCAGCTTATTTATTTATTGAATATTATTTCGAATATTCATTCGAGGGCTTATGACTCAGCTTATTTTATTTATTGAATATTATTTGAATATTCATTTGAGGATCTATGACTCCGATTATTTGCTGAGATATATTCTTTATTTTATTAAAGAATAAGGTGTCGATAATCAAACTCACTTTTGATTATTCAAATAAAGATAGTACTTTCGTATAGGTATATCTTTGGTTATTTAATATTCATTTCAAGTATAAGTTTTAAAACTTCTACTTCAATTATTTTTATAAAGATTATTCTTTATGGGAATATTATTTAAATAATAATATTCAGATATTTTCTAATATATTGGGACTGATTTACCTTGTTAAATCAGCATCACTCCAAACATTCTTAAAAATGTTTTGCGAGTCTTCAAAATGATTTTTAAAAGTTAGAGCGGATCCCAAAACTCATTTTTATATTTGAGATCCTCCTTTCGAAGGGGATTTAAATACTCGCTCAAAACCTGAGGGATCCGGCTCTGTGGTGTGTTTTATATTCGCAACAAGGTTGCTGTTTTGATAAATGAATTGATTACTTACCCAACACTCGGGAAGTAAAATTCTTGGAACAAGTTAATCCATTAACAGGCATCGCCTGGGAAATATCGGTGAGTTTTCCTTTCCAACTAGATACGACTTCTTGGTGGAGCCGTATGAACAAGTTTCTACTTGGGGAAAGAGGGAACGAGCTTTACGTTTTAGAGTCATGGATTTCATCTGAACTAGGAGTGGCGTAAGTGGTCGAGTGGCGTCGGCCCAGCCTTATTATATTGGCCCAAATGGCCTGGAAGTTCCGCTAAGGCGGTCCATTCCTTAGGAGTTCAGTGTTCGGTTGACAAGTAAATCCGACAGGTTCTCCTCTACATGTAGAAAATGGTGGGGTTGCACTACTACGACTGATCATCGTAAGTGGTCTTCCTGGCGCGGCAAACTCCCGTAATGAGTTCATCATCCAATTGGATATTTCTGCAACACTACCCAGAGCACTTCGATAGAAAGGCTACGGTTGGGCGATTATTGAGTGTTGGCAGGGTCAAGTTTTCAAAATGATGTTTGCATCAAATGAAGTATCTCGTAACTTCATTTTATTTTGATGATATTTTAAAGATTTAATCTATTCAAATCTGGTCTTGTAGTCTCATCTATGTGATGAACTTTGGAAACTAATTATAACTTGAATGGTGGTAGTTCAAGTAGTATTTGGAAAAGATATAAGTATATTGGAGTATCTTGTAACTTCATCTTTTAAACTTATATCTAGTAAATGATTATCTTATGCATGACAAAGATTTTCAGAAAAATGTTGAGACAAGGTTAGATGTATGAGATCACCTTGCAACGATATTTTTATACAGCTATACACTGGAACTCTGTGTGTATTATGCATGGAAGAGGACTTCCAATATTTTGAAAAGTATATATGTATATATATACTGAATATTTTGCGACTTCATCGCATTAAGATATCATCTTGGTTCATTTCTTTTGACCAAGACCTTCATGAGTACTATGAGAAGGCTCATATATTGTTAATCATTATACATATTATTTTGGTGGGCTTGCTGCTCACCCTTGCTTTTTTCTTTCATCACACAACATCAGATAGACAAGATGAACAGGACCAAGCTCCCAATTCGCGAGCGGATAGGAAACGTTCCGCCACTTCCTAGGCATTGATATCGCTGTAGCTGAGGTAGGAACTACCAATAGGCTAGGCTTTCAACTTTTGATGTATCAGATTATGTATATTTATGAATTGTAATAATGGCAAAGAAATGTAAATTTATTCAGAAACCTGTTTAAGGTGTATTGGCATATAATTGTGGAATAAAACGACTTGTGATTATTTTTGGATATTCATCTCTGAGACTATAACTTGTGGTGTGTGTGTTTATTGTGGGGTCACAGTACAGAGTAGTTGATTATTTATTAAGAGTGGGTGTTATTAAGGGAAATGGAACTCGTGACAACCCGGATCCCCGACCCCGGATTTGGGGGTGTTATAGAAATGGTATCAGAGCTAAGCGTTATAAACCTCAGAGATGATGGGACGTTAAGATAATAAGTTCACTAAGATAATAAGAACTCTTGCCAAGTTCATAGTCGGACTACCTAACGTAGTACTGACAGTTAAAACCCTTATGGGAACCCTTATAAATGTAGCGATAGAAGCGTAGTTCGTTATCGTATAGAGTAGCGGGACTCCGAACCCTGAGGTTGTGGAGCAATAGCGCGATGATGTTTTATTACTAATTGGAGATCGGATTGTGGATCCGATAGAGTGTCCTAATGCAGGACCGGATGATGTTGATATTGAGGATGTAGCGGTTGAGGATGTTGTCCTAGATGAGATTGTTGCTGAGGAGGATCTCGTGGAGGATCCTGACAAGAATGAATAAAGGACCACTGATGAATTGATGACCATGTTTAGGGCAACTCCCAGAGGTAGGATTGGCCGGTCACTACCGGAGGTTCGTTCAAGTTTGTAAAGATAGTAGCCCCTTTAACGCGGCTTACTCGTAAGACTGAGAAGTTCGAATGGACAGAGAAATGCGAGAATAACTTTTAAGAACCGAAGCAAAGGTTGGTGACGTTCCCTATGTTGGCGTTGCCGGATGGAAAATGAGATTTTGTAAAGTGTAGTGACGCTTCGCATAAGGAATTAGGGTGCTTCTCATACAGCACAGCAAGGTAATCGCGTACGCGTCAAGACAATTAAGGTAATATGAAATTCGATATCCCCGCCCATGAGCTTAGGCTCGTGGCAATAGTTTTACCCTAAAGATTGGAGGCACTACTTGTATGGAGAGAAGTGCGAGAATTACCTAAGCCATAAGTGCTCTAGTACATTTTCACGTAGAAAGAGCTCAACATATGCCAGAGGAGGCACTTAGAGCTAATCAAGAATAATGATTGGGAGATTCTTTATCATTCGGGGAAAGCCAATATGGTGGCTGATGCCCTTAGTAAAAAGGAGAGACTCAAGATGATAATGTCTTTGGGAGAGTTTATAAGAGATTTTGGAAATAGTAGTGAAGGTAACCGGAGCCGGTACCGAAAAGCTGTTTGAGATTGCAATATAGCCCGAATTATTGGAAAAGATCATATTGTGCCAAGAAAAAGTGATGAATGAAGGCAGAGAGCCAATAAATAGAGAAGAGATTAATACCGAGAAAGATGATAAGGGAATAATGAGGTATTTCTAAAGAATTTGGGTTCTAAATGTTCTAGAGCCTAAAGATGAAATCTTAGATGAAAGCTAGTTTGAGGAATAAGATTTAGAGCAAACCCTGAACGTGATAGTCAGGGAGGTCGCCATCAAGATAGAAGGAACCCATAACATAATGAAGTGGAAAATGAGGATTTTAACGTATAAAATAACCCCAAGTATGGGAGAAGGATGAAACATTTCATACTAAGGAAATAGAAAGACGAGTAAGGAAGGGAGACCCGAGACGGTTCTCCTATACGGCAATTCATTGACCTGTCTAAAAAGAACTTAGACTATTATCCCCAACCACCACCTTGAGGAAACAATGCGATAGGAAATTCTTTCAGGACCTTTAAGTCTCTAAGCTCCCAGAGTTCCAAGGAACAGGTTGACCTAGTCGAGGCAAGAGCCTGGCTAAAGGAAATAGAGGAATTAATTGAGATTCTAAATGATTGACGAATCACAAAAGACTGTTTTTATCACTTACCCTCCTAAGAAAGAGACCACCCGCTGGTGAAAGACCAAGGAAGGCACGGAGCAAGAGATTATAATAAACTGATTTAAGTTCAGTCAATTGTTTTCGGGAAAGTAATTCCCAAAGAAAAGGAGATAGTGTAAAAGCTTTAGAGCCAGAACAGAGGCAGACAAGTATGATAAATTATGAATCTAAGTTATAAAAGTTGTCAAGATTCGTTCTGAGGACACGAATCCAGAATGACGGGATGTTTGAAATCAATGCTTATGTTGTGTTGGTTCATGAAATAATGATAAGAGAAAGGAAAATAAAAAGAAACTGAAGTGGAAGGGAATATAACGGCAATAGAGTTTGAGGAATGATAAGGGAGTTGGGTATGAGGAAACCCTAAAGACTCGTAGCAATAGAAATAGAAAAGTATGTAATCGTCAGGATGAGGGTGATTCACAATGAGTTAAATTGATGGTGGAACGCATAAGAGATACATATATTTTATTCCCTTTAAGTTGGGAGGATTCGAGGAAACCTTGAGATAGTCGAAGGATAAATAATGAGACGCGGATAGACTGAGGAGACAAGGAAGTAAGAAATCAGGAAAATTTGGATGAAGGAAGTGACCTTCAAGAATATGGAGTGTAAGACCGGTGGCTTGTTACCCAAAAAGGGAGACGCCAGGTATGGGAGGTATCCCAACATTGAGGTGACTGTTGAGATAAACAACAAAAGTAAATAAGGAATTATTAAGAAGAAGTTCACGTTGAACATGACCAATATCTTCCAGAACATCCATGTTAGCATTACCAAATCAGGAAAGAAAAGCGGATGACCATTGTTATCTTTTGGAGGCCATATGGATTGACCTCAATTTGAATAAGGATGCTATTATGAAGTTAGGTATAGACTATCGAGGTGGGAATGATGAATAAGATAATCTATCAAGGATATATGACTTGATTTATCCATGAAAGGATGCAGGTACCTTTTAAAGGTGGAATTAAGGATAGAACATTGGTAACTTAAAATGAATCCTAGGGGAATGCATAAAGGTTGGCATTTCACCCTTAGTAGGGATAGTATGAGTTTGACAGTAGGATTTGGAAAGGGTTAAGGTAACAACAACCTTTAAGAATCAGTGGAGAAATTCTTCAGAAGTATATAGACAATGATTCTGGTATTAATAAATGGTATCTTGATATGCCCTGTATCTAGGGAATACGGGAGGAACGATTCAAGGATGACCCTAGAGGTTTTACAAGGAGAAAGGTAATATTCAAAATTTTCAAGAATAGAAATGTTGATAAAGGAAATATGACGTAATTATATTGATGCCAAGTGAGGCACGTGTTAAACCACGAGAAAGTATGGATCAAACCAGTAATGGTCGAAATTGTTCAGGGCAATTAGGACTTAAGATAAAAGATGTTCTAATTATGATTGAGAGTCAGTCATGACAGTGATTAACCTCTAAAGACTGAGGCAATAACTTATGGAAAAAAAATGGTGATTTTTTTTTTTTACTCATCAGATTTTAAGGAAAGCATTTTCACATAAGCTGTGATTGAAATAAGGTAGAAAATTTATTTGGAGGTGGTTAAAATGACATTGACTGTAAGGAAATTTTACTATCAGGAAAGGCTAAAGAGGTGGCTGACACTTTAAGGTAAGAGGATAATTATAGGCGCTTGTGCCAAAAGAATACAGTGATGATGGTTAAAACTGTGAAGGTTGTATTATGGTTTGGAAAAAATTGACATTCCTCCTGATGACTGTGCAATACCCAACCGTAATAGTAGTTGGTAAAGGTTTAATTCGTGTAATCGCCATGAACCGGCTATCTATCTTAGAAGGTCCTATCTTGAGATAAGCCAGGACCATGTTTCAAAAAGGACTAGATGAACCCTTGAGTTAAGTCTTCTATTTAGGGCGTATGATTAAAAATGGTATTAACCTGCTATCGTTGCTTTGATTGAAACTCTTCTGCACTTTTATCTGCTTCATGTCATGTATGTATGTCAGGATCAGGAGTGTTCTTCATGAATCATGAATGGTGATAATGTTACCTCCTTAGAAGGATTTGATATGACATGTATGGACTCCGTATGGTTAGATATTAAGATTTTATGGAAAGGTGAATGACGACAGTAGGTCAGTGGTGGACCATAGTAATGCAGTAATGATTCCACGAGTAATGAGTTGATTACAATCGTGAGAGTTGTATTGGAATGGGTGTTGAGATTGAGTACCACTAATCGGGTCATGGTAGTGTATAAGTTATCATTGATAGAACATTGATAGACTAATTAAGTAGAGTATCTACCTATTGAATATTTATTCTTTCTTATCAATAGAGAGTCATATTATTATACGAGGAAGGTTACGGTGCAAGCATAGAATTCTAGTAACGATGATGTCTAGAATGAGATCCCAGATTCGATTTTCGATATCGAGGGAGTTTCAAAGGTGATTGTGTATAAGCTCGAGGAAGAGCATGGGTCCATAGAATGATGGACGGAATAGAAATATTTAGGCATGGGAAATACGATGCTATAATACTTGATGCTGATATAAATACATATATGTTTTATTCTCCTATGACAAACCTCTATAGTTCAGAGGTAGGTTCCAAGCCAGATATTTTGTGGCAGTATATTTTTTATATATACAATTCTCTTCAATTCGTTCTTTTCTCTTCTTTTCATTTCATGTAAGCTGAGAAGAACAACCCTTCCAGAAAGGGGAGTTATTGCCGAATGACTATCTATCTGTGTGATAGAAGCCTAGTAGGATACCATCTATTGTTTAAATTGCTTGTCAAGTACTAAAGGCTGGCCACCTTCTGTACTAACTAAGCGATATAACAAGTGTTCATGATCATAGTGATCTCTCAACAAATTCATTTACTTCTATATGATTGATCAAACTTTGGGAAATAGAAATAGCTGAAAAAGGAGTAATAAAGTTGTGGTAGTATTCGGAATGGAAATACATTCGTGATACTAAGGTTGACGTGGTTATTAAAAGGTTATAGAACGCTAACGAGCAAAAGTATAACCAGTATAATATTAGGAACGGAAGGTAGTAGCGATTACGAACTGGAAAAGAATGGGTATTGAGACGCCAAAGCTATAGTGCTAGAAGCTGTGATAAAATTCCATGCGATAGACTTGAAAGAATTTGGAATGATCACTTAACACGGATTGAGTTTTCTTACGATAATAGATCACATGTCAGTATTGAGATATCGCCTTATGAGATCCTTGAGGGAAGACAATATCGATCTCCCTTATGTTAGGATGAAGTTGTAGAGCGCAAGATGTTCGGACCCGCAGTAGTCCAAAGGATCAAGGATATAATAGATTTTAATCAGAGGACGGCTGGTAGTAGCCCAAGATGGGAACATGAAGTATGTTGATTTGACACGAAAGGACAAGAAATAGGAAGTGGGGGACCTAGTATTATTATAGGTATTCCCTTAGAAAGGAAGGATGAGGTTCGGAAAGAAAGGGAAGCTAAGTCCACGAATTGTTGGACCCTTGGATATATTAAGATATATTGGGAAGATAGCATATGAGCTAGCCCTACCCCCGAATATGTAGCAAGTTCATAATGTGTTCCACGTATCAATGTTAAGAAAATGTAATTCGGATGCCAGATAAATAGGGGCATATGAGCGCATAGGCATGCGACCAGACATAACCTATAGGGAGCAACCAGAAAGGGTTATAGATCGAAAAGGGACAAGTGCTTAGGAGAAGGGTTATCAAACTAGTCAGAGTTTGGTGGTAGAACCATAATGTGGGGAATTGACTAGAGAGTTAGAAGGCACAATGCTAGAAAAGCATCCCCAACTGTTTTCTATCTGATTCCGGGACGGAATCCTTTTAAGGAGGGGAGACTGTAATAACTCCCAAAATTTTGAACTTTTTATAACCCTTGTGAATAGTGTTTTAGCTGAATGAGAAAACTTTTCATGCCACACTATGTAGGGGTTCTGATATGGATATTCTGAGATTTTATTAGTACTTTATATGGGATATAAGTGTATGTAAAGATCGTCAGAATCCAAATCCGAACACTTTGATTTTTCCCGGAAATCCAATAGATACGGAAAGAATTGAGTATAAGGTAACAGGATAAAAGGATTTAAATTAAAGGATTATAATAGAGGATCATAAAAAGGAATATAATGTATTGAGAAAGGTTAAGGGAACCTAAGTAATAAGATCCCGGGTATGATCCCTCAAACGATAAACGAAAACGAAATTTAAGCGAACTGTATAACAGATCAGCGGTCATTAGGCAAACAATTAGGAAGTTAATCAAAGGGATTAGAGAGGATGATGTCACCCAACCAATGAGAAGAGGACAAGGAGGGGAGGATGACATCATGAGGATGACACAAGCATGACATGGGAAGGAAGGAGATGTGGTGGCTTTTTAACCACACAAAATCAAGGGCAACTAGGTAATTTACTAAAACAAACACAAAAATCAAACCAACCAAGCCAAGCAAATCATTTTTCATCAAAATCAAAAAAGAAACCAAGGCATTGTTCTTCATGCTCTCGGCCAAAACAGAACCAGCACACTAAAACTACTGTATCTCCTTCATTTCTCACTCAAATATTGTGTTCTATAGCTCATTGGAAAGGTATTAAGATGGCCTACAACTCTTGTTCACAAGTCTCGTCCAAATAATCATGGCAAGACCCTCATTTTTACAGTTCTTTAAATCGGACTTTTAGAAACTTCAAAGCCTAACTTTGTGTTCTTGATTTCTTTGGAAAGATCAAGCTTGTAGGAGGCTCCCTAAGGCTTCCTAGCAACTTAACACCTCCCAAGGAAGGTATAAACTTCAAACCCTAGCCTTTAATTTATTTGTTAGTAAGCTTAATGGTTGGTTTTGTGAAATGAGAAGCATGGATTGTGATTATTAGTAGTTTGATTTGATTTGGAAGTGTTTTGGTAATTGAAGCTTGATTATAGTTCATAGGTCTTGATTGTGGTTGTTTGAGTTGAAAACCTTGGAGATTATGGACTGATGTGGTATGGTTTAGGTAAATTTTTGTTGTATTGATTGTTATGAGTTGGTTGGTGGTTAATTGGAGTAGTTTAAACATTGGTAATCGCGTAAACATAGCCATCGTAATGTCCGATTTACTTTAGACTGCTTTTGTTCATAACATTTGGACCCAAGAACACCCTGCTAGATTTTGACCATTGCCATGTTTAGATAGTTCATGTTACGAGCTTCGTTGGTGAGGTTTCAATTTGCCTTTGTTGCCAAACCTAGCTAATCCCTTCCATGGTGATACCTTTAATAATACATGCTCTCCTTCCTGGTAGTCCATATCCTTTCTAGATAGATCTGCATATTTATGGTGACGATTCTGCGCTGCTTCAAGTCACTTGCGGATCAGTTCTACTTTTTCCTTGGTCTGTTGAATCAGTTCTGGACCTAAAATTTTACGTTCTCCCACTTCATCCCAACAGGTAGGTGATCTGCATTTTCTTCCATATAGACCTTCATAAGGTGGCATCCCAATAATGGCTTGATAACTGTTATTGTAAGAAAATTCCACTAGCGGTAAGTGCTCGTCCCAATTGCCTTCAAAATCTATTGCGCATACACGTAGCATATCTTTGATTGTTTAAATTGTCCTTTCGCTTTGCCGGTCCGTTTGTGGATGATAAGCTGTACTCATGTTCAACTTCGTTCCTAGACATTCTTGGAATTGTCTCCAAAATCTCGAATTGAAACGAGGATCTCGATCCGATACAATCGATACGGGTACTCCGTAACGCATTACATTTCCTTGAGATATAAGTGCACTAACTTGTCCAGTGAAAATCTTTCGCTAATCGGAAGAAAATGTGCTGATTTCGTTAGTCGATCAATGATAACCCAAATTGCATCGTGATTTGCTTTCGTCCTTGGAAGTCCCACTACGAAATCCATAGCTAAGTGTTCCCATTTCCATTCTGGAATATCTAGTGGTTGTAGTAGTCCGCTCGGGCGTTGATGTTCAGCTTTCACTCTTTGGCACGTATAACACTTACTGACCCATTCCGCTATTTCTTTCTTCATATTCGGCCACCAAAAATTTTCCTTCAGGTCTCTGTACATCTTTGTGCTTCCGGGATGGATTGAATATCTTGAATTATGAGCATCTTGCAAAATTTCCGCTTTCAGTTCCGGTACGTTAGGTATCCAGATCCTTGAAGCAACACGAAAAATTCCTTCAGCGTCCTTCTGACTGGTAATCTCTTCTCCTGTTAAATTATCGATATCTTGGTCCATTACTTCTTCCTATCACCTTCTTATTTTCTCCAATAGTTCTGGCTGAAAAGTCATAGCGTAAATCATTTCGGTAGAATTTTCTGGTACACGAACTTCAATCTCCAATTTATCGAATTCCTTGATTAAGTCTTCTGAAGACGTTAACAGGTTCAATCGTTCCTTTCGACTTAACGCATCTGCTACTACATTAGCCTTGCCTGGATGATAATTGATTAAAATGTCGTAGTCATTAATTAATTCTAACCAACGTCGCTGTCGCATGTTAAGTTCCTTCTGGGTCAAAATATGCTTCAAGCTTTTATGGTCTGTGTAAATCTCACATCTTTCACCGTATAGATAGTGTCTCCAAAGTTTCAGTGCGAACACAATTACTGCTAGTTCAAGATCGTGCGTCGGATATTTTTGTTCATACGGATTTAGCTGTCTAGAAGCATATGCGATCATATTTCCATGTTGCATTAGAACGCATCCAAGTCCTCGATACGAAGCATCGCTGTATATGACAAAGTCTCCTTGATCATCAGGTAACACAAGCACAGGTACAGTTACTAGTCGATTCTTTAATTCTTGGAAACTTGCTTAACATTTCTCGTTCTATTCGAACTTTTCATTCTTTCGGGTCAACTTTGTCAATGGTGTGGCTTTCTTTGCAAAATATTTAACGAATCTTCTGTAATAACTGGCTAATCCCAAGAAACTTCTAACTTCAGTTGGCATCTTTGGTCTTTCCCAATTTAAAATAGCTTCAATCTTTGCGGGATCCACTTGAATTCCTTCAACACTAATGATGTTACCTAAAAACTGCACTTCTTTCAACAAAAATTCACATTTTGAAAATTTCGCATAAAGCTGCTCCTTTCGTAATATCTCCAGTGTCGTTCTTAAGTGCGCTGCATGTTCTTCTTCCGTCTTTGAATAAATCAAGATGTCATCAATAAATACAATGATAAACTTATCCAGATACTTCTTGAATACTCAATTCATCAAATCCATAAACGCTGCAGGTGCATTTGTCAATCCAAAAGCCATCACAAGAAATTCATAATGTTCGTACCTCGTTTTGAACGCCGTCTTTGGAATATCTTTTGCCTTAATCTTTAACTAATGATAACCTGATCGTAAGTCGATTTTTGAAAACCATGTTGCTCCTTTTAGTTGATCAAATAAGTCATCAATGTGAGGTAAAGGATATTTATTCTTGATAGTTAACTTGTTCAGCTCACGATAATCAATACACAGTCGCATACTACCATCCTTCTTTTTCACAAACAATACTGGTGCACCCCATGGGGATACACTTGGTCTTATGATTCCTTTGTCGAGAAGTTCTTGTAACTGCTTTGCCAATTCCTTTATTTCAACAGGTGCCATTCGATATGGAGCTTTCGAAATTGGCTGAGTCCCTGGCGTCAAGTCAATAGTGAACTCGATTTCTCGATCCGGTGAAAGTCCTGGAAGTTCATCTGGAAATACATCAGGAAACTCAAAAACTACAGGAATATCTTCAATCTTCGGACCATCCTTGTCAGTATCTAATACATAGGCTAAGTAAGCTTGACATCCTTGGCGTAGCAATCGTTTCGTCTGCATCATTGTTAGGAATTTTTGCTTTTGCTTTTCACCTTTAAATGTTACCGTTTTATTTTCTTCAGTTTGTAATTTCACTTTCTTATTTGCACAATCGATCTGAGCATTATTACTAGCTAACCAATCCATTCCTAAAATAACATCAAACTCTCCTAACCTGAAAGGTATCAAATCAACTGAAAAATGACATCTCTCTATCTCAATATCACAACTTGGGCATACTCCATCTACAGTATCCTGATCATCATTTGCTAATTTTATGACTAACACTTCATCTAACCACTGAACCTCACAGTCTATCTTAGAGATAAAATCTTCAAAAATAAAAGATCTAGTAGCTCCTGAATCAATCAATACTAGAGCATTTACGGAATTCACAGGGAGTGTACCTGCAACCACATTCGGACTCTGTACTGCTTCCTTCATTGACATGTTGAAAGTCCTTGCCCTGGGTTGATTTTGTTGTGATAGTGGAGGTGGAGGTAATGCTAAAACCCTTGGAATACTAGCGGCCATCGCAACTCCTCTGTAGTCTTTGGCAATATGTCCTTTTCTTCCACACTGGAAATAAGTGACCTCTGCTCTTCCCATCGGACATTCTCCAGAGTAGTGTCCCCTTTGCTTGCACTTGAAATACGTGACATTTGGCTTGTTGCAAATTCCCGTATGCTTTTTACCACATATTCTATAATCAGGTATAGGTGGTCGGATAAGTCTTTGCTGAGTTGGGGCAGGAAGTCGATTACCCATTCTCTGGTTGTTTTGTTCTGGTCTCCTAAGTTTGCTTTTCCCCGGGCTTGAAATCCTGGCCTTTTATTGAAACGGTTCTGAGAATTTCCTGGTCCTTTCCCTTTCTGAGTTGTTTCACTTTCACCTTCAATAATCATGGCCTTCTGAACAACAGCCGTATAAGTCGTCAGTTCAAACACAGCTACTCTGCTACGAATAATGGTTTCAGTCCCTGCTGGAATCTCTTGGCCCGCTTCTCATCAGTATGCACTTACTCAGGAACAAATCTAGCCAATTCAGTGAACTTGATCTCATAATCCGCGACCGATAAGTTGTCTTATTTCAGCTCCAGAAAATTGATCTCCATCTGTTTCTTCATAAAGTGAGGAAAATATGTTTCCAAGAAAAGATCAGTGAATCTATCCCAGGTCACCACACCTTCTCCTTCCAAAGCTTTCTTCGATTCTCACCAGTAATTGGCTTCGCCTTTTAGAAAGTAGCTAGCAAAATCCATCTTCTATTCTTCCTTAACTTTCACCAACAAAAAAGCCTTTTCTATCTCTTTCAGCCAAGCTCTCGCCTTTGTAGGATCTGTGGAACGAGTAAATTCCGGAGGCTTTACCGACTGAAATTGCTTGAAAGTGACTATAGGTGCTGCTGGTGGTACTTGATGTCCTGGATGAACGGCTTATTGTAACATCTGTTGTTGGAACTGCTGCTGTTGCTGTTGCATTTATTATTGCATGAGATGAAACATCTGATCCATCTGGTTATTATTGTTTTGGCCCTCGGTATTTCCATTTGATGAGTCGGGTTGTGCTTTTCTTTTACGTGCCATCTTTCTGGTAATAAAACAATGGGTTCTCTTAATAACAGTATATTAAACAGGTGTTATGGAATGTAAATAGTCTTTATAATATTAAAATAGTGTTAAAATAGTTGATATTGGGAAAGAAAACAATTATTAAATATCCAAATAAATAAAACATTATGATGTGTAAATAAATCCCTTTTTAAAATACTTTAAAAAATTTTGAAAGCATAAAGGGTACAACATGATCGTAAATAAAACAACATTTGTAAATATGCCATGATAAAATAATGAAATAAATGTAAATGCTTAAATGACTTGAAATAAAATAAAGAAAATGTGAAAAAGTCCATCTTATATATATATATATATGGGTAGCACACCAGCTGCAAGTGTCAGTGCTTGATACAAAAGCCTCAAAATCCTGGTGGCACGTGACTCAACTCCTCCCGCAATGCCTCTAGCACTGCTTCGGTAAGTCCCAACGCTCTACGATATGCTGTTTCTGCACTAATATCCTGCTGTCTCAGATCAGTAAGCTGCTGAGAACTAACTCGGTGAATCTTACGTAACCTCTCCCTCAATATGTAATCTGGTCGTAATGGTCGGATGGGACCATCCTCCTGCGTCTCAAATAATCCAAGGATCTCTCTGCACTGGTTCTGCCATCGAATCCTCTCCTCTGTCTCCGCCTGAAAATGATGATAAGTAACTATATGATGCTCATGAAGATCCGTGCAAGAACCTCGAGAAGGTAACGGCCCATCTACTACTATCTCATCCATAAACTCCGGCTGTGGAAACTGATATACCCCGGGAACAGGGGCATAAATAGCTAAAGGGGCAGGAAATAGGACAGGATGCTCCATAGTTGCATACACTGGTGGCTCTGCCTCTGGCTCCATCTGTGGAATATCTGGAATCTCAGGCTGCGGTACTAGAATCTGCGGCTCTAAGTCCTCCCACTGTGGAATATCAACCATATCAGGAACATCAAACATCGGAAACTCCAAAGGTGGAAAGTCAGGCATCTTCGGCTCAAAATAATGGAAATAATCAACAAATTCTGGTACCTCTAGTGGAGGTCGTATCTCTGGTACTGGTCCAGGTGGCAATGGTGGAGGTGGCGGCAATGGAGGAAAAATCTGCACTGATGCTGGGGCTAGTACTGGTCCTGCTACTGGGTCTGACTCAGTCCGCTCCGACGAAGAAGCCATCTAATACAAATAACAATAATAATACAAAAACAAATCAAATCATATTCCTAAAATCATAACTTCTAAGCACATAAACAGACAATCCTAACACTCCTACTTCTATCCTATCTGATTTCCTATCTTATCTTAATCCTAACGTTCTTGTTTTCAAGGGTCAAACCTAAGCTCTGATGCCAACTATAACACCCTCCAAATCCGGGGTATAGATTTGGGGCATTATTAATAACAACTACAAACTAAACCTACACAAGCGGAATATAAAAATAATAATTACCCCGAACTATTACTACTCAGGATCTTTTAAGGGTTGAGTTGAAAACAAGAACCACATACTACACTTTATTACAAACCCAAATAAATAAAATCTGTCTCAAGAACTCTCTTTGTAACAAAACTTTATTCTATCTACATTCTCACCACACAACTTTTATTCAAACTACACAAAACTTTTATTCAACCCAACATTACTACTTATCCTGTTACACCTGATCTGGTAATTTAAAGCTCTCTTCGGGAATAGGAAGGAACACTCTTGGTATAAGAGGGTCCCGCTGCTTGACTCGCTTCTTGACTACGCGGGTCCTGATGGGTTTCATTATCTACCTTAACTGTAAAATAATAGGAATAACAATAAAAAAGGATGAGCCAAAATTGTTCAACAAGCCTGCAACAATATATATATATATATAGTATAAAGAGAGAGAAATAAGTGAACCAATAAGCTGCTAGTTTGAACAACCATCTGTATCTATATAGGATAATAATTTGCCAACACTGGTGAGTGCCAAATGAACAAGACTGGAAACAAGAACCAACATATGCACTATAACCTGCTGATCAGTCAGGATACAGTACGGATCTATACCCAACTGCATAGACCCAACCAACATAAAGGGTACTCAGGCAACTATGGCCTATTAAATAGTGGTCTGGGTAAAACCCAGCCCGTATAGTAACCATCCAGTCCAAGGTATAGCATCCGGAATAATCGGAATGCTTTTGATGTCTCCCAACATCAGGATATACCAGAGTATATGTAACAAGGGTAAAAGTATTGGAATATGAATAGGGAATTCAATAAACTGGGAGAAATCAAGAATCGAAATGAAATAGAAACAAGAATTAATAATTGGGTATCAATGTATATGAACAATAATTATCAAAGGTAACTGATATGATAAAAGGAAATATAATTCACTATTCTGAATTTAGAATAAGGGAAGAACTTGCCTTGCGCGTACTTAACCTTGTTCAACTCACCGTCTTCTGTCCCTAGCTTGCTCTGCCTTGCTGACACTGAACCAATCATAGAACGATAGTCATTTAGATAACTTACTATATATGTGTATCCCGAATTGATACCATGTAACCTTATCCGTCTACCCATGCGTTTCTATCTGACTCGCATTTATACACATATAATTATATAGCACGTATGGTTCACATAACCACGTAAAGCACATAGCACATAAAGCACATAATTAATTTTTAGACTTATAATTATTTTTGGAATCGATTCTAGACTCATATTTATAATATCTAACCCTATCTGATTTTATTACAAATTTTCGGGATTTATTTGACTCGATTCTACCCTTAATAGGGCCTATGAACAATTAATTATCACAAAACCACTCTCTTCCGGAAGAAATTATAACTTACAACTATTTTTATTGGATTCGTTTCATTTTTCTGAGTCTAGGGGTCTTCGTTTCGCTCAAATCGGACTAACGGTTTAATTATTATGAATTAAACAAGATTTAATTAATTAATAATTAATTATAAAAAATTAATTATAATTAAATAATCCTTAAATACATTTTTAAATTATTAACTAATAATTATTGTATTTTAAAATAAATAATCCCTAATTATTAAGATTAATTACTATTTATTACAATTATTTACAAATTATTAATACTCACTCGATCAGATCGATTATTCACAAATAATCAATCGACTCAATTAACTGATACGCTATTTATCAAATAATTACTAATTACTCGAATTATAATCTAACTCAACGATTAATTACTCGTATAAATACGAACTATTCGCGATCCTCACATAAATATCGAACCATTATATTATTATTGTAAATTATACGATTCGTTAATCAATTAATTATCGGTATTTAATTATACGATACAAATAATTATTCCGACCTTCTTCGAATAAATTATCGCTCGATTAATAATTCTAATTATCGAATCACTACTCCTATAAATACGAGTTACTCGTAATATTAACTAATTATTAGATTATTAATCACATTATTAAATTATTTTTAATCCTTATTTATTAATTAATTACCTAATTATTAATTAATTACCTAATTATTAATTAATTAGATAACTAATAAATAATTAGATAAATAATTAAATAATTAATTAAATAATTAAATTCGAATTTATAATTTAATAAAATAATTTAGAAATTAATTATAAGATTTTTCAGAATTTAAAACTGATTTTTATTTATTTTTAGAATTACTAAAACTAATTTTCTGATTTTTAGAAAATAGAATAAATAAATAATATATCAAAAACATGTTTCAGGGTTTCAGATTAGGGTTTTTAGGATCAAACCCGGGTCGAAACCGGGTTGCAAACCGGGTCGAACCCGGGTCACGAAGAACACGAACCCAGCAGCCCAAAAACCCGACACAGGCGGGAATTTTCCGACGAGTAAAAACACGGCCAAATCTTGTGATTCCAGTCTGATTCTTCTGCGTGAGCGTTCCTGGCCACCATAGCAACCTTCTCCCACCTTCCTTCTTCTCCGTTCGTCGACAATGTCATCGGAAAAATGAAGAACACCGCCGTGGCGGCGGTTCTCCGACGAGGACGAAATCAACACCAAAACTGACGAAACCGGTGACGTTCGACTGTAAATTCAACGATCTATTCATTCCCATCAACATAATCAACAAACAAGTAATGATTCATTCAAACCGAATTCGAAATAAAAAGCCGAAAATACAAATTAGAAATCGATTAAACTAACAACTAAGACGATTACATAATTAAAAACTACACTCAATCAGCTTCAAAACGGATACTTACATGACTGATTTGGTTAACAGAATCACGATCAAAATTGGCTTTGATTCTCCTGCCCTGTTCTTCACCCACACAAGAATTTCTTGATTTTCTGTTTTTTTCTGATTTTTTTATTATTAATTACTAATTAATTAACAATAAATCAGCTATATATATTTATGAAAATAATACCCCCAAATAAAATTAAGGGGCTAATTACACTCCTAATAAAAATATTTGGCCCTAATTTTTATAATTTTTGGGTATTAATATTGAATTTTTAAATATTTAATAAATACAAAATAAATGCTAAAAATTCTCTAAAATTGTGAATATTGCAAAAATGGAAAGAAAAATAATGTATGATAATTTTATGATCATATAAAAATAAAAATGTGATTTTTGTGGGGGTTTTGGTACGCGAAGGGGTCCGGAAAAGTCGTTTTTCGCGAAAAAGGTAAATTTGTAAACCGTCTAGGGGTTCAGAATAGCGATATGGTATAGGGCATTTTTGGCAAAATAGAGCCAATGATTTTGTTTGAAATACGGGCTTTTAAAACTTAGTTTTGTGTTGTACAGGTTTTGATATAAAATATATAACATACGATAGAACACTCAATAAATATACAAAACACGTTTGGATCAAAACAGACAACACATAACACATAGCAGTTAGGGTTTAATGACTCGACTCATTTAATCACATAATAATACACATAATTTATCTTTATTATGATATAATACAAGCGTAATTTCTCGGTCGTTACATTCTCCCCCCCTTAATAGGATTCTGTCCTCAGAATCATACTCTGCAAACAACTGAGGATACTTTTCTACCATTTCACTCTCGAGCTCCCAGGTTGATTCTTCAACCACTGGGTTTCTCCACAAAACTCTCACTAATGACACAAACTTATTTCTTAATACCCTCTCTTGCCGATCTAGAATTCTTATCGGCTGTTCTACATACGACAAATCTGCCTGAAGTTCTATTGGTTCATACTCTATTACATGTCTTGTATCAGGGTTGTACTTCTTAAGCATAGATACATGAAATACGTTGTGAATATGCTGCATATTAGGTGGTAAAGCTAACTCGTACGCAACCTTCCCAATTTTCTTCAAAATTTCAAATGGTCCGACGTAGCGAGGTTTTAATTTGCCTTTGTTGCCAAACCTAGCTAATCCCTTCCCTGGTGATACCTTTAACAATACATGCTCTCCTTCCTGGTAGTCCATATCCTTTCTAGATAGATCTGCATATTCACGGTGTCGATTCTGCGCTACTTCAAGTCGCTTGCGGATCAGTTCTACTTTTTCCTTGGTCTGTTGAATCAGTTCTGGACCTAAAATTTTACGTTCTCCCACTTCATCCCAACAGGTAGGTGATCTGCATTTTCTTCCATATAGAGCTTCATAAGGTGGCATCCCAATAATGGCTTGATAACTGTTATTGTAAGAAAATTCCACTAGCGGTAAGTGCTCGTCCCAATTGCCTTCAAAATCTATTGCGCATACACGTAGCATATCTTCCTTAGCATAACCCATATTATATCGTGATTTACTTTCGTCCTTGGAAGTCCCACTACGAAATACATAGCTAAGTGTTCCCATTTCCATTCGGGAATATCTAGTGGTTGTAGTAGTCCGCTCCGGCGTTGATGTTCAGCTTTCACTCTTTGGCACGTATAACACTTACTGACCCATTCCGCTATTTCTTTCTTCATATTCAGCCTCCAAAAATTTTTCTTCAGGTCTCTGTACATCTTTGTGCTTCCGGGATGGATTGAATATCTTGAATTATGCGCATCTTGCAAAATTTCCGCTTTCAGTTCCGGTACGTTAGGTATCCAGATCCTTGAAGCAACACGAAAAATTCCTTTAGCGTCCTTCTGACTGGTAATCTCTTCTCCTGTTAAATTATCGATATCTTGGTCCATTACTTCTTCCTGACACCTTCTTATTTTCTCCAATAATTCTGGCTGAAAAGTCATAGCATAAATCATTTCGGTAGAATTTTCTGGTACACGAACTTCAATCTCCAATTTATCGAATTCCTTGATTAAGTCTTATGAAGACGTTAATAGGTTCAATCGTTCCTTTCGACTTAACGCATCTGCTACTACATTAGCCTTGCCTGGATGATAATTGATTGAAATGCCGTAGTCCTTAATTAACTCTAACTAACGTCGCTGTCGCATGTTAAGTTCCTTCTGGGTGAAAATATACTTCAAGCTTTTATGGTCCGTGTAAATCTCACATCTTTCACCGTATAGATAGTGTCTCGAAAGTTTCAGTGCGAACACAATTGCTGCTAGTTCAAGATCGTGCGTCGGATATTTTTGTTCATGCGGCTTTACCTGTCTAGAAGCATATGCGATCACATTTCCATGTTGCATTAGAACGCATCCAATTCCTGGATACAAAGCATCGCTGTATATGACAAAGTCTCCTTGATCATCAGGTAACACAAGCACAGGTGCAGTTACTAGTCGATTCTTTAATTCTTGGAAACTTGCTTCACATTTCTCGTTCCATTCGAACTTTTCATTCTTTCGCGTCAACTTTGTCAATGGTGTGGCTATCTTTGTAAAATATTTTACGAATCTTCTGTAATAACCGGCTAATCCCAAGAAACTTCTGACTTCAGTTGGCGTCTTTGGTCTTTCCCAATTTAAAATAGCTTCAATCTCTGCGGGATCCACTTGAATTCCTTCAACACTAATGATGTGACCTAAAAACTGCACTTTTTTCAACCAAAATTCATATTTTGAAAATTTCGCATAAAACTGCTCCTTTCGTAATATCTCCAGTGTCGTTCTTAAGTGCGCTGCATGTTCTTCTTCCGTCTTTGAATAAATCAAGATGTCATCATTAAATACAATGATAAACTTATCCAGATACTTCTTGAATACTCAATTCATCAAATCCATAAATGATGTAGGTGTATTTGTCAATCCAAAAGCCATCACAAGAAATTCATAATGTCCGTACCTCGTTCTGAATGCCGTCTTTGGAATATCTTCTGCCTTAATCTTTAACTGATGATAACCTGATCGTAAGTCGATTTTCGAAAACCATGCTGCTCCTTTTAGTTGATCAAATAAGTCATCAATACGAGGTAAATGATATTTATTCTTGATAGTTAACTTGTTCAGCTCACGATAATCAATACACAGTCGCATACTACCGTCCTTCTTTTTCACAAACAATACTGGTGCACCCCATGGGGATACACTTGGTCTTATGATTCCTTTGTCGAGAAGTTCTTGTAACTGCTTTGCCAATTCCTTCATTTCAACAGGTGCCATTCGATATGGAGCTTTCGAAATTGGTTCAGTCCCTGGCGTCAAGTCAATAGTGAACTCGATTTCTCGATCCGGTGGAAGTCCTGGAAGTTCATCTTGAAATACATCAGGAAACTCATAAACTACAGGAATATCTTCAATCTTCGGACCATCCTTGTCGGTATATAATACATAGGCTAAGTAAGCTTGACATCCTTGGTGTAGCATTCGTTTCGTCTGCATCATTGTTAGGAATTTCTGCTTTCGCTTTTCACCTTTAAATGTTACCGTTTTATTTTCTTCAGTTTGCAATTTCACTTTCTTATTTGCACAATCGATCTGAGCATTATTACTAGCTAACCAATCCATTTCTAAAATAACATCAAACTCTTCTAACCTGAAAGGTATCAAATCAACTGAAAAATGACATCTCCATATCTCAATATCACAACTTGAGCATACTCGATCTACAGTAACCTGATCATCATTTGTTAATTTTATGACTAACACTTCATCTAACCACTGAACCTCACAGTCTATCTTAGAGATAAAATCTTCAGAAATAAAAGATCTAGTACCTCCTGAATCAATCAATACTAGAGCATTTACAGAATTCACAGGGAGTGTACCTGCAACCACATTCGGACTCTGTACTGCTTCCTTCATTGACATGTTGAAAGTCCTTGCCCTGGGCTGATTTTGTGGTGGTAGTGGAGGTGGAGGTAATGCTAAAACCCTTGGAATACTAGCGGCCATCGCAACGCCTCTGTAGTATTTGGCAATATGTTCTTTTCTTCCACACTGGAAACAAGTGACCTCTGCTCTTCCCATCGGGCATTCTCTAGAGTAGTGTCCCCTTTGCTTGCACTTGAAACACGTGACATTTGGCTTGTTGCAAATTCCCGTATGCTTTTTACCACATATTCTATAATCGGGTATAGGCGGTCGGATAAGTCTTTGCTGAGTTGGGGCAGGAAGTCGATTACCCATCCTCTAATTGTTTTGTTCTGGTCTCCTGAAGTTTGCTTTTCCCCGGGCTTGAAATCCTGGCCTTTTGTTGAAACGGTTCTGAGAATTTCCTAGTCCTTTCCCTTTCTGAGCTGCTTCACTTTCACCTTCAATAATCATGGCCTTCTGAACAATAGCCGTATAAGTCGTCAGTTCAAACACAGCTACTCTGCTACGAATCCATGGTTTCAGTCCCTGCTGGAATCTCTTGGCCCGCTTCTCATCAGTATCCACTTGCTCAGGAACAAATCTAGCCAATTCAGTGAACTTGATCTCATAATCCGTGACCGATAAGTTGTCTTATTTCAGCTCCAGAAACTTGATCTCCATCTGGTTCTTCATAAAGCGAGGAAAATATTTTTCCAAGAAAAGATCAGTGAATCTATCCCAGGTCACCACACCTTCTCCTTCCAAAGCTTTCTTCGATTCCCACCAGTAATTGGCTTCGCCTTTTAGAAAGTAGCTAGCAAAATCCGTCTTCTGTTCTTCCTCAATTTTCACCAACGAAAAAGCCTTTTCTATCTCTTTCAGCCAAGCTCTCGCCTTTGTAGGATCTGTGGAACCAGTAAATTCCGAAGGCTTTACCGACTGAAATTGCTTGAAAGTGACTGTAGGTGCTGGTGGTGGTACTTGATGTCCTGGATGAGCGGCTTGCTGTAATATCTGTTGTTGGAACTACTGCTGTTGCTGCTGCATTTGTTGTTGCATGAGATGAAACATCTGATCCATCTGGTTATTATTGTTTTGGCCCTCGGTATTTCCATTTAATGAGTCGGGTTGTGCTTTTCTTTAAGGTGCCATCTTTCTGGTAATAAAACAATGGGTTCTCTTAATAACAGTATATTAAACAGGTGTTATGGAATGGAAATAGTCTTTATAATATTAAAACAGTGTTAAAACAGTTGATATGGGGAAATAAAACAATTATTAAATATCCAAATAAATAAAACAGTATGATGTGTAAATAAATCCCTTTTTAAAATACTTTAAAAATTTTTGAAAGCATAAAGGGTACAACATGATCGTAAATAAAACAACATTTGTAAATATGCCATGATAAAATAATGAAATAAATGTAAATGCTTAAATGACTGGAAATAAAATAAAGAAAACGTGAAAAAGTCCATCTCATATATATATATATGGGTAGGACACCAGCTGCAGGTGTTAGTGCTTGATACAAAAGCCTATGACATGTCAGTCGTACCGCTACTACTATCAGTCAAAATTAGTAGCTACACTCATACAAACTAGTCATACAATACTATGCTGCCTATATCTATAAAAATATACATGATACAATACTCCTCTATCTGCTAGTCTCAAAATCCTGGTGGCACGTGACTCAACTCTTCCTGCAATGCCTCTAGCACAGCTTCGGTAAGTCCCAACGCTCTACGATATGTTGTCTCTGCACTAATATCCTGCTGTCTCAGATCAGTAAGCTGCTGAGAACTAACTCGGTGAATCTTACGTAACCTCTCCCTCAATATGTAATCTGGTTGTAATAGTCGGATGGGACCATCCTCCTGCGTCTCAAACAATCCAAGGATCTCTCTGCACTGGTTCTGCCATCGAATCCTCTCCTCTCTCTCCGCCTAAAAACGCTGATAAGTAACTGTATGATGCTCACGAAGATTCGTGCAAGAACCTCGAGAAGGTAACAGCCCATCTACTACTATCTCGTCCATAAACTTCGGCTGTGGAAACTGATATACCCCAGGAATATGGGCATAAATAGCTAAAGGGGCAGGAAATAGGACAGGCTGCTCCATAGGTGCATACACTGGTGGCTCTGCCTCTCGCTCCATCTATGGAATATCTGGAATCTCAGGCTGCGGTACTGGAATCTGCGGCTCTAAGTCCTCCCACTATGGAATATCAACCATATCAGGAACATCAAACATCGGAAACTCCAAAGGTGGAAAGTCAGGCATCTCCGACTCAAAATAAGGGAAATAATCAACAAATTCTGGTACCTCTATTGGAGGTGGTATCTCTAGTACTGGTCCAGGTGGCAATGGTGGAGGTGGTGGCAATGGAGGAAAAATCTGCACTGATGCTGGGGCTAGTACTGGTGCTGCTACTGGGTCTGACTCAGTCCGCTCCGATGAAGAAGCCATCTAATACAAATAACAATAATAATACATAAACAAATAAAATCACATTCCTAAAATCATAACTTCTAATCACATAAACAGACAATCCTAACACTCCTACTTCTATCCTATCTAATTTCCTATCTTATCTTAATCCTAACGTTCTTGTTTTCAAGGGCCAAACCTAAGCTCTGATGCCAACTATAACACCCTCCAAATCCGGGGTATAAATTTGGGGCATTATTAATAATAACTACAAACTAAACCTGCACAAGCAGAATATAAAAATAATAATTACCCCGAACTATTACTACTCAGGATCTTTTAAGGGTTGAGTTGAAAACAAGAACCACATACTACACTTTATTACAAAGTCAAATAAATAAAATCTGTCTCAAGAACTCTCTTTGTTACAAAATTTTATTCTATCTACATTCTCACCACTCAACTTTAATTAAAACTACACAAAACATTTATTCAACCCAACATTACTACTTATCCTGTTACACCTGATCTGGTAATTCAAAGCTCTCTACGGGAATAGGAAGGAACACTCTTGGTATAAGAGGGTCCCGCTGCTTGACTCGCTTCTTGACTACGCGGGTCCTGATGGGTTTCATTCTCTACCTTAACTGTAAAACAATAGGAATAACAATAAAAAGGGATGAGCCAAAATTGCTCAACAAGCCTGCAACAATATATATATAGTATAAAGAGAGAGAAATAAGTGAACCAATAAGCTGTTGGTTTGAACAACCATCTGTATATGTATAGGATAATAATTTGCCAACACTGGCGAGTGCCAAATGAACAAGACTGGAAACAAGAACCAACATATGCACTATAACCTGCTGATCAGTCAGGATATAGTACGGATCTATACCCAACTGCATAGACCCAACCAACATAAAGAGTACTGAGGCAACTATGGCCTATTAAATAGTGGTCTGGGTAAAACCCAACCCGTATAGTAACCATCCAGTCCAAGGTATAGCATCCGGAACAATCGGAATGCTTTTGATGTATCCCAACACCAGGATATACCAGAGTATATGTAACAAGGGTAAAAGTATTGGAATATGAATAGGGAATTCAATAAACTGGGAGAAATCAAGAATCGAAATGAAATAGAAATAAGAATTAATAATTGGGTATCAATGTATATGAACAATAAATATCAAAGGTAACTGATATGATAAAAGGAAATATAATTCACTATTCTGAATTTAGAATAGGGGAAGAACTTGCCTTGCGCGTACTTAACCTAGTTCAACTCACCGTCTTCTGTCCCTAGCTTGCTCT
Organism: Apium graveolens; assembly: GCF_009905375.1. Lineage (NCBI taxonomy): Eukaryota > Viridiplantae > Streptophyta > Magnoliopsida > Apiales > Apiaceae > Apium > Apium graveolens. The sequence continues at coordinate 191,111,345 of NC_133656.1, read as the reverse complement.
GCCTTGCTGACACTGAACCAATCATAGAAAGATAGTCATTTAGATAACTTACTATATACGTGTATCTCGAATTGATACCACATAACCTTATCCATCTACCCATGCGTTTCTATCTGACTAACATATATACACATATAATTATATAGCACGTAAGGTTCACATAACCACGTAAAGCACATAGCACATAAAGCACATAATTAATTTTTAGACTTATAATTATTTTTGGAATCGATTTTAGACTCATATTTATAATATCTAACCCTATCTGATTTTATTACAAATTTTCGGGATTTATTTGACTCGATTCTACCCCTAATAGGGCATATGAACAATTACTTATCACAAAACCACTCTCTTCCGGAAGAAATTATAACTTACAACTATTTTTATTGGATTCGTTTCATTTTTCTGAGTGTAGGGGTCTTCGTTTCGCTCAAATCGGACTAACGGTTTAATTATTATGAATTAAACAAGATTTAATTAATTAATAATTAATTATAAATAATTAATTATAATTAAATAATCCTTAAATATATTTTTAAATAATTAACTAATAATTATTGTATTTTAAAATAATGAATCCCTAATTATTAAGATTAATTACTATTTATTACAATTATTTACAAATTATTAATACTCACTCGATCAGATCGATTATTCACAAATAATCAATCGACTCAATTAACTGATACGCTATTTATCGAACAATTACTAATTACTCGAATTATAATCTAACTCAACGATTAATTACTCGTAAAAATACGAACTATTCGCGATCCTCACATAAATATCGAACCATTATATTATTATTATAAATTATACGATTCGTTAATCAATTAATTATCGGTATTTAATTATACGATACAAATAATTATTTCGACCTTCTTCGAATAAATTATCGCTCGATTAATAATTCTAATTATCGAATCACTACTCGTATAAATACGAGTTACTCGTAATATTAACTAATTATTAGATTATTAATCACATTATTAATTATTTGTAATCCTTAGTTATTAATTAATTACCTAATTATTAATTAATTACCTAATTATTAATTAATTAGATAACTAATAAATAATTAGATAAACAATTAAATAATTAATTAAATAATTAAATTCAAATTTATAATTTAATAAAATAATTTAGAAATTAATTATAAGATTTTTCAGAATTTAAAACTGATTTTTATTTAATTTTTAGAATTACTAAAACTAATTTTCTGATTTTTAGAAAATAGAATAAATAAATAATATATCAAAAACATGTTTGAGGGTTTCAGATTAGGGTTTTTAGGATCAAACCCGGGTCGAAACCGGGTTGCAAACCGGGTCGAACCCGGGTCACGAAGAACACGAATGCAGCAGCCCAGAAACCCGACGCAGGCGGGAATTTTCCGGCGAGTAAAAACACGGCCAAATCGTGTGATTCCAGTCCGATTCTTCTGCGTGATCGTTCCTGGCCACCATAGCAACCTTCTCCCACCTTCCTTCTTCTCCGTTCGTCGACGATGTCATCTGAAAAACGAAGAACACCACCGTGGCGGCGGTTCTCCGACGAGGACGAAATCAACACCAAAACTGACGAAACCGGTGTCGTTCGACTGTAAATTCAATGATCTAGTCATTCCCATCAACAGAATCAACAAACAACTAACAATTCATTCAAACCCAATTCGAAATAAAAACCCGAAAATATAAATTAGAAATCGATTAAACTAACAACAAAAACGATTACTGTAATAACCCCAATTTTTGGAAAATTTTTGAAACCCTTATGAATAGTATTTTTGCTGAATGAGAAAACTTTTCATGCCACACTAGGTAGGGGTTCTTTTATGGATATTCTGAGATTTTATTGGCACTCTATATGACATATAAGTGTATGTAAAGATCGTCAGAATCCAATTCCGAACACTTTGATTTTTCCCGAAAATCCACTAGATACGGAAAGAATTGAGTATAAGGTAACAGGATAAAAAGGATTTAAATTAAAGGATTATAAGAGAGGATCATAAAAGGAATATAATGCATTGAGAAAGGTTAAGGAAACCCAAGTAATAATATCCCGGGTATGATCCCTCAAACGATAAATGAAAACGAAAGTTAAGCGAACCGTATAACAGATCAGCGGTCATTAGGCAAACAATTAGGAAGTTAATCATGGAGGTTAGGGATGATGAGGTCATCCAACCAATAAGAAGAGGGCAAGTAAAGGATGATGACATCATAAGCATGACATAAGCATGACATAAGGGGAAGGAGATGTGGTTGATTTAAAACCACACAAAGTCAAGGTTAGAAAGGTAATTACCCAAAAACAAAACAAAAACAACCAAGCTAGCCAAAACAAATCAAAGCAAACACAAAATTATTTCATTCCTTCAACATTGCTCTCGGCTTTTTCTTCTTTTCAAAGGAAGAAAAATCAAAAATCAAGTTCCAAGCATTGTTAAATCACAAGATAATTATCTAAGGTTCCTTGTACATAGATATGGATATCCTATAAGTTTAAGCTTCTAATTCCTTCACAATCTCTTCCAATAAATCAAGGAAGAAGATGGTGAATAGTAACCTTCAAGAAATAACTTTGGTTTTCTTGATTTTTTATGAAAGTTCAAGGTAGCTTAAGCATAGATCAAGGCTTCCATGGGCATTCCAAGGATCTTTCATTGATTAAAAGCTTCAAGGAAGGTATAACATCTCCAAACCCTAGCTTTACTTTGTATATTAGGATGATTTTGATAGTTATGGTAAAGAGTAGCTTGATGCTTGTTGGTTTAGAGTTTGGGTTGGAATGGTAGTGAATTGCAGGTTGAAATCTTATGGTTTGGTTAAAGGACTTAAGTATAGTTTAAATTCAAGTTTAAGAATAAGTATAAATTGTTAATGTTGAGTTGATTGGGGCTGTTATGATGTAGTGAGGATGAATTTTGGTTGTATGGATGGATTGGGATTGATTGGTGGTTGAATTGGAATGGTATAAAATTGGGAAATCGCGTAAACATAGCCGTCGTAATGTCCGATTTACTTTAGACTGCTTTTGTTCATAACATTAGGACCCGAGAACTCCCTGCTAGGTTTTGACCATTGCCATTTTTAGATAGTTCATGTTACGAGCTTCGTTTTGATATGTGGTTCGTTTGATTCCGATGTACGGTTTAGGAGAAATGGCCGTTTTAAGTAACGACATTTCGTGAACGAATCATTACCCCTCACCTTACTTTGAAACATAGGTTAAAGACCTTAAAGGACTAATTGAAGTATGAAACATTTGTGTAAAGTGTGTTAGGCAGTTGGTAAGACACTCGCGAAAGAATCGCCTTAAAAATCGTAATGGTTAATTTATTAAAAATGGTGGAGCCGAGGATACTCGAGCGACTTAAGAGAATCAGTAAGCGCAAAGCGAGCGTTAGAGTCTAAATTGGTTAAAGTATAGATTTATAAGTGACTTTGGTTTAATCCCAACTTATATGTTGTTTATAGGTTACCAAACTCGTCCCAAGACAATTATAACCCCCAGTCGCTCAGGCAAGTTTTCTACCCGTTATACTGTTGTTGTGATGTATATGTGTATATGCATTATCTTGTGATAAATGCATGATTGTTATTAGCAAATTCTTGTGATATATTGGAGCATGTGATATGGTATATATGCATGTCTGTTTCGTAATCTTGATATATATCTGTTGGTTCAAATGCTTATTAGTTGCATAATACCTATGCTAGAGATAAGCGGTAATTTGCATATACCGTTAGTATAGGGGACCCAAAGGTGAACATTTTTCTAAAATCGGGAGTCGATGCTTCCGAGTATAATATATATATTTATATATATATGAATAGTTTTTAAAACTATGAATCAAATAAGGTTATTCGATAACTTTATTTTATTAATGAATATTATTTTAAATATTCATTCAAGGGCTTATGACCCTGTTTATTTTATTATTGAATATTATTTTGAATATTCATTCGAGGGCTTATAACTCCGTTTATTTTATTAATGAATATTATTTTAAATATTCATTCGAGGGCTTATGACTCCGATTTATTTACTAATTAATATTCTTTATTTTATTAAAGAATAATGTGTCGGTAATCAAACTTACTTTTAATTATTCAAATAAAGATATTACTTTCGTATAAGTATATCTTTGGTTATTTAATAGTCATTTCAAGTATAAGTTTTACAACATCTACTTTAAATATTTTTATAAAGATTATTCTTTATGAGAATATTATTTAAATAATAATATTTAGATATTTTCTAATATATTGGGACTGATTTACTTTATTAAATCAGCATTACTCCAAACACTCTTAAAGTGTTTTCGAGTCTTTAAAATGATTTTTAAAAGTTAGAGCGGATCCCAAAACTCATTTTTATATTTAAGATCCTCCTTTCGAAGGGGATTTAAATACTCTCTCAAAACCTGAGGGATCCGGCTCTGTGGTGTGTTTTATATTCGCAACAAGGTTGCTGTCTTGATAAAAGAATTTTGATTACTTACCCAACACTCGGGAAGTAAAATTCTTGGAACAAGTTAATCCATTAACAGGCATCTCCTGGGAAATATCGGTGAGTTTTCCTTTCCAACTAGATACGACTTCTTGGTGGAGCCGTATCTACAAGTTTCTACTTGGGGAAAGGAGGGACGAGCTTTATGTTTCAGAGTCATGGATTTCATCTGAACTAGGAGTGGCGTAAGTGGTCGAGTGGCGCCGGCCCAGCCTTATTATATTGGCCCAAAATGGCCTGGAAGTTCCGCTAAGACGGTCCATTCCTTAGGAGTCTAGTGTTCGGTTGACAAGTAAATCCGATAGGTTCTCCTCTACATGTAGAAAATGGTGGGGTTGTACTACTGCGACTGATCATCGTAAGTGGTCTTCCTGGCGCGACAAACTCCCGTAATGAGTTCATCATCCAATTGGATATTTCTGCAACACTACCCAGAGCACTTCGATAGAAAGGCTACGGTTGGGCGATTGTTGAGTGTTGGCAGGGTCAAGTCTTCAAAATTATGTTTGCATCAAATGAAGTATCTCGTAACTTCATTTTATTTTGATGATATTTTAAAGATTGATTCTATACAAGTTTTGTCTTGTAGTTTAATCTATGGGATGACTATTTATATATTGAACGGTGGTAGTTCAAGTAGTATTCGGAAAAGATATAAGTATATTGAATTATCTTGTAACTTCATCTTTTAAACTTATATCTAGTAAATGATTATCTTATGCATGACAAAGATTTTCAGAAAAACGTTGAGACAATGTTAGATATATGAGATCACCTTGCAACGATATTTTTATACAGTTATAAACTGGAACTCTGTGTATATTATACATGGAAGAGGACTTCCAAGATTTTGAAAAGTATATATGTATATATACTGAATATTTTGCGACTTCATCGCATTAAGATATCAAACTTGGTTCATTTCTTTTGACCAAGACTTTCATGAGTACTATGAGAAGGCTCATATATTGTTAATCATTATACATATTATTTTGGTGGGCTTGCTGCTCACCCTTGCTTTCTTCTTTCATCACACAACATCAGATAGACAAGATGAACAGGATCAAGCTCCCAATTCGCGAGCGGATAGAAAATGTTCCGCAGTTTCCTATAGGCGTTGATGTCACTGTAGCTGAGGTAGGAACTACCAATAGGCTAGGCTTCAACTTTTGATGTACCAGATTTATGTATATTTATGAATTTTAATAATGGCAAAGAAATGTAAATTATTCAGAAACCCTTTTAAGGTGTATTGGCAGATAATTGAGTAATAAAATGACTTCTGATTACTTTTGGATATTCATCTCTGAGACTATAACTTGTGGTGTGTGTGTTTATTGTGGGGTCACAGTACAGAGTAGTTGATTGTTTATTAAGATTGGGTGTTATTAAGGGAAATGGAACTCGTGACAACCCGGATCCCCGACCCCGGATTTGGGGGTGTTACAGAAATGGTATCAGAGCTAAGCGTTATAAACCTCAGAGATGATGTGACGTTAAGATAATAAGTTCACTAAGATGATAAGAACTCTTGCCAAGTTCATAGTCGGGCTACCTAACATAGTACTGACAGTTAAAACCCTTATGGGAACCCTTATAAATATCGTGATAGAAGCGTAGTTCGTTATCGTATATGGTAGTGGGACTCCGAACCCTGAGGTTGAGGAGCAACAACGCGATGATGTTTTATTACTTATTGGAGATCAGATTATGGATTTGATAGAGCGTCCTAACACGAGATCGGATGATGTTCATATTGAGGATGTAGCGGTTGAGGATGTTGTCCTAGAAGGGATTATTGCTGAGAAGAATCCCATGGAGGATCCTGACAAGAATGAATAAAGGACCACTGAGGAATTGATGACTATGGTTAGGGAAACTACCAGAGGTAGGATTAGCCGGTTACTACCGGAGGTTCGTTCAAGTTCGTAAAGATAGTAGCCCCTTTAACACGGCTTACTCGTAAGACTGAGAAGTTCGAATGGACGGAGAAATACGAGAACAACTTTCAAGAACTGAAGCAAAGATTGGTGGCGGCCCCTATGATGGCGTTGCCAGATGGAAAAGGAGATTTTGTGATGTGTAGTGACGCTTCGCATAAGGAATTAGGGTGCTTCTTATACAGCACAATAAGGTAATCGCGTACGCGTCAAGACAATTAAAGGAATACAAAGTTCGATATCCTCGCCCATGAGCTTAGGCTCGTGATAATAGTTTTACCCTAAAGATTTGAGGCACTACTTGTATGGAGAGAAGTGCGAGATTCACAAACCATAAGTGCTCTAGTGCATTTTCACGCAGAAAGAGCTCAATATGCGCCAGAGGAGGTGGTTAGAGCTAATCAAGGATTACGATTAAGAGATTCTTTATCATCCAGGGAAAGCCAAAATGGTGGCTACTGCCCTTAGTATAAAGGAGAGACTCAAGATGATAATATCTTTGGGGAGAATTTATAAGAGATTTTGAGAAAATGGAAATAGAAGTGAAGGTAACCGGAGCCGGTACCGAAAAGCTGTTTGAGATTGCAATACAGTCCGAATTATCGGAAAAGAACATATTGTGCCAGAAAAAGTGATGAAGGAAGGAAAAGAGCCAACAAATAGATAAGAGATTAATACCGAGAAAGATGATAAGGGAATAACGAGGCATTCCTACAAAATTTGGGTTCCAAATGTTCAAGAACTTAAAGATGAGATCTTAGATGAAAGCTAGTTTGAGGAATAAGATTTAGAGCAAACCCTGAACGTGATAGTCAGGGAGGTTGACATCAAGATAGAAGGAACCCATAACATAATGAAGTGGAAAACAAGGATTTTTAACGTATAAGATAACCCCGATTATGGGAGAAGGTTGGAACATTTCATACTGAGAAAACAGAAGTTGAACAAGATAGGGAGAATCGGGATGGTACTCCTATTGGGCAATTCATGGACCTGCCTAAACAGAACTTATACTATTATCCCCAACCACCACCCTGAGGAAACAATGCGGTGAGAAATTATTTCAGGACCTTTAAGTCGCTAAGCTCTCAGAGTTCCAAGGAACAAGCTGACCCAGTCGAGGCAAGAGCCTGGCTAAAGGAAATATAGGAATCATTTGAGATTCTGAATGATTGACGAATCACAAAAGACTATTTTTGTCACTTACCCTCCTAAGAGAAGGGCCACCACTGTTGAAAGACCAAGAAAGGCACGGAGCCAGAGGTTAGAATAAACTGATTAAAGTTCAGTCAATTGTTTTCAGGAAAGTACTTCCCAAGGTTATGGAGATATTGTAAAAGCTTTAGAGCCAGAGCAAAGGCAGACGAGTATGATGAATTATGAATCTAAGTTGTAAAAGTTGTCAAGATTCGTTCTGAGGGCACGAATCCAGAATGACGGGATGTTTGAAATCAATACTTATGTTGTGTTGGTTCATGAAATAATGATAAGAGAAAGGAAAATAAAAAAAACTGAAGTGGAAAGGAATATAAAGGCAATAGAGTTTGAGGTATGATAAGGGAGTTGGGTATGAGGAAACCCTAAAGACTCGTAGCAATAGAAATAGAAAAGTATGCATTCGTCAGGATGAGGGTGATTCACCATAAGTTAAAATTGATGGTTGAAGGCATAAGAGATACATATATTTTATCCCCTGTAAGTTGGGAGGATTCGAGGAAACCTTGAGATAATTCGAAGGATAAATAATGAGACGCGGATAGACTGAGGAGACAAGAAAGTAAGAAATTACGAAAATTGGATGAAGGAAGTGACCTTTAAGAATGTGAAGTGTAAGACCGGTGGCTCGATACCCAGAAAGGGAGACGCCCGGTATGAAAGATATCCCAACATTGAGATGACTGTTGAGATAAACAACAAAAGTAAATAAGGAATTATTAAGAAGAGGTTCACGTTGAACACGACCAATATCTTCCAGAACATCCTTGTTATCGTTACCAAGTTAGGCAAGAAAAGCGGATAACCATTGTTATCTTTTGAAGGCCATATTGATTGACCTCATTTTGAATACAGATGTTATTGTGAAATTAGGCATATACTATCGAGGTGGGAATGATTGAATAAGACACCCTTATCAGGGATATATGACTTGATTTATCTATGGAAGGATGTATGTACCTTTTTAAAGGTGGAATTAAGGATAGAACATCGGTAACTTAAAATGAATCCTAGGGGAATGCATAAAGGTTGGCATTTCACCCTTAATAGGGATAGTATGAGTTTTGACAGTATGAACTGGAAAGGATTAAGGTAATAACAACCTTTAAGTATCAGTGGGGAAATTTTTCAGAAACATATAGACAATGGTTCTAGTATTAGTAAAGGGTATTTCGATATGCCCTGTATCTAGGGAATACAGGAGGAACGATTCAAGGATAACCTTAGAGGTTTTACGAGGAGAAAGGTAATATTCAAAATTCTCAAGAATAGAAATGTTGATAAAGGAAATATGACGTAATTATAATGATGCCAAGTGGGGCACGTGTTAAACCACGAGAAAATATGGATCGAACCAGTAATGGTCGAAATTGTTCAGGGCAATTAGGGCCTAAGATAAAAGATGTTCTAAGTATAATTGAGAGTCAGTCGTGACAGTGATTAACCTCTAAAGACTGAGGTAATAACTTATTGAAAAAAAATGATGATATTTTTTTTTTACTCGTCAGATTTTAAGGAAAACATCTTCACATAAACTATGAATAGTTTTTAAAACTATGAATCAAATAAGGTTATTCGATAACTTTATTTTATTAATGAATATTATTTTAAATATTCATTCAAGGGCTTATGACCCTGTTTATTTTATTATTGAATATTATTTTGAATATTCATTCGAGGGATTATGACTCCGTTTATTTTATTAATGAATATTATTTTGAATATTCATTCGAGGGCTTATGACTCTGATTTATTTACTAATTAATATTCTTTATTTTATTAAAGAATAATGTGTCGGTAATCAAACTTACTTTTGATTATTCAAATAAAGATATTACTTTCGTATAAGTATATCTTTGGTTATTTAATAGTCATTTCAAGTATAAGTTTTACAACATCTACTTCAATTATTTTTATAAAGATTATTCTTTATGGGAATATTATTTAAATAATAATATTCAGATATTTTCTAATATATTGGGACTGATTTACTTTATTAAATCAACATTACTCCAAACACTCTTTAAAGTGTTTTCGAGTCTTTAAAATGATTTTTAAAAGTTAGAGCGGATCCCAAAACTCATTTTTATATTTAAGATCCTCCTTTCGAAGGGGATTTCAATACTCGCTCAAAACCTGAGGGATCCGGCTCTGTGGTGTGTTTTATATTCGCAACAAGGTTGCTGTCTTGATAAAAGAATTTTGATTACTTACCCAACACTCGGGAAGTAAAATTCTTGGAATAAGTTAATCCATTAACAGGCATCGCCTGGGAAATATCAGTGAGTTTTCCTTTCCAACTAGATACGACTTCTTGGTGGAGCCATATCAACAAGTTTCTACTTGGGGAAAGGGGGGACGAGCTTTACGTTTCAGAGTCATGGATTTCATCTGAACTAGGAGTGGCGTAAGTGGTCGAGTGGCGCCGGCCCAGCCTTATTATATTGGCCCAAAATGGCCTGGAAGTTCCGCTAAGACGGTCCATTCCTTAAGAGTCCAGTGTTCGGTTGACAAGTAAATCCGACAGGTTCTCCTCTACATGTAGAAAATGGTGGGGTTGTACTACTGCGACTGATCATCGTAAGTGGTCTTCCTGGCGCGACAAACTCCCGTAATGAGTTCATCATCCAATTGGATATTTATGCAACACTACCCAGAGCACTTCGATAGAAAGGCTACGGTTGGGCGATTGTTGAGTGTTGGCAGGGTCAAGTCTTCAAAATGATGTTTGCATCAAATGAAGTATCTCGTAACTTCATTTTATTTTGATGATATTTTAAAGATTGATTCTATACAAGTTTTGTCTTGTAGTTTAATCTATGGGATGACTATTTATACATTGAACGGTGGTAGTTCAAGTAGTATTCGGAAAAGATATAAGTATATTGAAGTATCTTGTAACTTCATCTTTTAAACTTATATCTAGTAAATGATTATCTTATGCATGACAAAGATTTTCAGAAAAACGTTGAGACAAGGTTAGATATATGAGATCACCTTGCAACGATATTTTTATTCAGTTATAAAATGGAACTCTGTGTATATTATGCATGGAAGAGGACTTCCAAGATTTTGAAAAGTATATATGTATATATACTGAATATTTTGCGACTTCATCGCATTAAGATATCAAACTTGGTTCATTTCTTTTGACCAAGACTTTCATGAGTACTATGAGAAAGATCATATATTGTTAATCATTATACATATTATTTTGGTGGGCTTGCTGCTCACCCTTGCTTTCTTCTTTCATCGCACAACATCAGATATACAAGATGAACAGGATCAAGCTCCCAATTCGCGAGCGGATAGGAAACGTTCTGCAGTTTCCTATAGGCATTGATGTCACTGTAGCTGAGGTAGAAACTACCAATAGGCTAGGCTTCAACTTTTGATGTACCAGATTTATGTATATTTATGAATTGTAATAATGGCAAAGAAATGTAAATTATTCAGAAACCCTTTTAAGGTGTATTGGCAGATAATTATGGAATAAAATGACTTGTGATTACTTTTGGATATTCATCTCTGAGACTATAACTTGTGGTGTGTGTGTTTATTGTGGGGTCACAGTACAAAGTAGTTGATTATTTATTAAGATTGGGTGTTATTAAGGGAAATGGAACTCGTGACAACCCGGATCCCCGACCCCGGATTTGGGGGTGTTACAATTACATAATTGAAAACTACACTCAATCAGCTTGAAAATGGATACTTACATGACTGATTTGGTTAACAGAATCACGATCAAAATTGGCTTTGATTCTCCTGCCCGGTTCTTCACCCACACAAGAATTTCTTGATTTTTTTTTCTGATTTTTTTATTATTAATTACTAATTAATTAACAGTAAATCAGCTATTTATATTTATGAAAATAATACCCCCAAATAAAATTAAGGGGCTAATTACACTCCTAATAAAAATATTTGGCCCCAATTTTTATAATTTTTGGGTATTAACATTGAATTTTTAAATATTTAATAAATAAAAAATAAATGCTAAAAATTCTCAAAATTGTGAATATTACAAAAATGCATAGAAAAATAATGTATGATAATTTCATGACCATATAAAAATAAAAATGTGATTTTTGTGGGGTTTTGGTACCCGAAGGGGTTCGGAAATGTCATTTTTCGCGAAAAAGGTAAATTTATAAAACGTCTAGGGGTTCAGAATAGCGATATGGTATAGGGCATTTTTGGCAAAATAGGGCCAATGATTTTGTTTGAAATACGGGCTTTTAAAACATAGTTTTGAGCTGTACGGGTTTTGATATAAAATATATAACATACGATAGAACACTCAATAAATATACAAAACATGTTTGGATCAAAACAGACAACACGTAATACATAGCAGTTAGGGTTTAATGACTCAACTCATTTAATCACATAATAATATACATAATTTATCTTTATTATGATATAATACAAGCGTAATTTCTCGGTCGTTACAAAAAGGAAAGAAGATCAAGACAAACATAAGAAGAGATATGCATGAAGAAGGAATTCTATGAAGAATGGAATACTTGGAAGAAAAGATATCTGATTGATATATTTTAGGAAGCAAAATTATATTTCATATCAATTAGCGATTATCTTGTAACTGTGTGATATATAAACACAGACATAGGGTTTACACTATAAGTGTTATCATTATCGAGAATATTATTCATTGTAACCCTAGCAGCTCTCGTGATATTTGTTCATCACTGAGATAGGACAGTTCCATATTGTAACAGAGTTTATTGCATTGAATAAAGTCTATTTTCTGTTACTTGTATTCAATTTGATTATGCTATACATTGTATTCAACCCCCTTCTACAGTGTGTGTGACCTAACAAGTGGTATCAGAGCCTATCTGTTAACACACAAACAGTTTAAGATCCAAAAATAATCATGTCTGAAGCGGAAACTCCAACCAAGCCCACCGAAACTGAAGAACCACCAAAGACTCAAATCCATAGTCGATATGAGACTATTAGAGTTCCCATACTGAAGCCATCTGAATATCCTATATGGAAGGTGAGGATGACTATGTTTCTGGAAGCTACTGATGCAGAATATCTTGACAGAATCCATGAAGGACCTCACAAGCCAACAAAACTCGCTGTTGTAGTTGCAGGTGAAGCAGCAAAGTTTGTACCAAAGGAGAAGAGTGATTACACTGCTAAAGATATCGCTTCAATTACTAAGGATGCTAAGGTACGACACTTGCTGCATAGTTCCATTGATAATGTAATGTCAAACAGGGTAATTAACTGCAAGACTGCAAAGGAGATATGGGATGCCTTGGAGACAAGGTGCCAGGGAACTGATTCGATTAAGAAGAACAGGAAGACAATACTCACTCAAGAGTATGAACACTTTGACTCAAAGCCTAATGAGTCATTGACTGATTTATATGACAGATTTGTCAAACTCTTGAATAATTTGTCACTAGTTGATAAGGAGTATGATCTTGAAGATTCAAACCTTAAATTCCTGTTAGCTCTTCCTGAAAGTTGGGATTTGAAGGCAACAATTATAAGAGACAACTACAATCTTGATGAAACAACTCTTGATGAAATTTATGGAATGCTCAAGACTCATGAACTTGAGATGGAACAAAGAAGCAAGAGGAAAGGAGGAAAGTCAAGGATAGTTGCTCTTAAGGCTGAAGAAGAATACCCCAAGGCAGCTACCTCAAGGAAAGGCAAGGGAAAAGCGCTCATCACAAAGTCTGATACTGAGTCATCAAGTTCTGATAGTGATGATGACTCAGAAACTGAAAGCTTTCCTGAGATGGATGCTGATGAAGAGATGATGAAGCTGTGTGCTCTTATGGTGAAAAGAATCACAAGGATTGCATATAGGAAGTCAGGAAGGGAAAGAGGTTTTCCAGGAAAGGTGCAATTTCTGATAAGAAGAATTTCAGAAAATCTGAAGGCAAAGGAGGGAAGTCTGATATAGGAGATTACACAAATGTCAAATGCTACAACTGTGGTGAGAAAGGCCACATATCTCCTGATTGCAAGAAAGTGAAGAGTGACAAAGGCAAGACTCTTGTCACAAAGAAGAAAAGTTGGACAGACACTTCAGATTCTGAAAATGAGGAGAACTATGCCTTGATGGTAAATGCTGATATGGCAAATGCTGATAGCAGTCCTGAAGTTGCTGAGTTAAAGGTACCTCAAACTACTTATGCCTTTCATACTGATGATATTAATGAGTTGAGAAGATATCTTAAAACCATGTTCATTAGTTATAGAGATCAAACTTTAACATGTGAAAGATTAACTTCTGAAAATCTTGCTTGTAAAAAGAGGAATGATTATTTAGAAAAAGAGTTAGTCATGTTCCATCAAACTTAGAAAGATAGAGATGATGCTTTCTATGTTAGGGATGAAGTACTTAAAATGAATGAATATCTAAAAACTGAGTTAGAAAAGGAAAGAGAGATTATCAGGACTTGGACTAACTCTGGCAGAACAACTCAGAATTTGTTAAGTAGTGGAAACTGGAAAGAGGGCTTAGGTTATGGAGATGATAAGAATGATAAAGGAACTGTAGATATTAAGCTTATAGTTGTTAAACAAAAGCCAAAGTTAAAACCTGTTAAGTTTATAGCTGTAAAGTCTGAAATTGAGAAATCAGAAGTTAAAGAGGAATTAACTTCTGATAAACTAAAACAGGAAAAGACAACTGAAGTAAATGTAGGCTTAATGACAAAGAAGCAGCTTAAGCATAAGCTGAAAGATGTAAAGAATATAAACAAGGTAAAGTCTCCTAGGAAAAATAGGAATGGAAAGGAAGGTATAAATAAAAGCAATGATTATAAGCCTGTTCCTAATGCTCCTAGAAAAACATGTCATAACTGTGGAAGTTCTAACCATCTGGCTTCTTTTTGCAGGAAGAATAAGAACATAAACTCCTTACCTTCAAAGTCAGGATTTAAGAGTCAGTCTGTTAGATATAGGCCACAAAATCCTTGTTTTCATTGTGGTAGTTTATGGCATTCCATTTATACTTGTAAGGAATATCATAGTTTGTACTATGATTATTATCAAATAAAACCTTCTTTAAAGAAAGTTAGCATTGTTCCTTCTAGTGTATGTTCTGATACAAAGTCTGATAGTATAAATGCTGATAAGAAAAATGTTAACATAAACTCTGATGCTAAATCTGCTGCAAATGTTAACAAACTTAATACGGCCACATGATCCAAGCAAGTCTCGGTCCTTAAAACTAATCATTAGTGGTCTTTGTGATTGCAGGGAAACAAGAAAAACATCCTAGTTCTGGAAAGTGGATGTTCAGGAAATATGACTGGAAATAAATCCCTGCTATCAGACTTTGTGAAGAAGGCTGGCACAAGTATTTCTTATGGAGATGGCAACATTGGAAAAACATTGGGATATGGCAATATCAATCTTGGGAATGTCATCATTAAAGAAGTAGCTCTGGTCTCAGGACTTAAACACAATCTGCTGAGTGTTAGTCAAATCTGTGACAGAGGTTATCATGTGGATTTCTTTGAAGAACACTGTGAAATAGTAAGCAAATCTACAGGCAAAGTTGTTCTGAAAGGATACAGGCATGGTAACATTTATGAAGCCAAGCTTTCAACAAGTATTGATGGGTCTGCAATCTGTCTTGTGAGTAGAGCATCAATTGAAGAAAGCTGGAATTGGCACAAGAAACTCTCTCATTTAAATTTCAATAATATAAATGAACTGGTCAAGAAAGATCTTGTGAGAGGACTACCAAAGTCAGTATTTGCTCCTGATGGCCTTTGTGATTCTTGTCAGAAGGCTAAACAAAGAAAATCTTCATTCAAGAGCAAGAGTGAATCATCAATTCTTGAGCCTTATCACCTACTACATGTTGATCTATTTGGTCCAGTGAATGTCATGTCTATTGTAAAGAAGAAATATGTTATGGTCATAGTGGATGAGTTCACCAGATACACATGGGTGTATTTCTTTCACACAAAAAGTGAAAATGTATCTATCTTCATTGATCATGTCAAGCAACTGGATAAATTGGTCAAAGATTCTGTGAAGATAATAAGAAGTGATAATGGCACTGAGTTCAAGAATTTGACAATGGAAGAGTTCTGCAAAGACCATGGAATCAAGCAGGAATTTTCTGCTCCTGGAACTCCACAACAAAATAGAGTTGTTGAGAGAAAGAATAGAACTCTTATTGAAGCTGCACAAACTATGCTTGATGAAGCAAAGCTACCAACCTATTTTGGGCTGAAGTTGTGTAGACTGCTTGTTTTACTCAGAATGCAACACTCATTAACAAGCATGGAAAGACACCATATGAGATGGTGAAGAAAAAGAAGCCAAATCTGAAGTATTTTCATGTATTTTGATGCAAGTGTTTTGTTCTTAAGACTCACCCTGAACAACTATCCAAATTTGATTTAAAAGCTGATGAAGGAATTTTTGTTGGATAGCCACTTTCCACAAAAGCCTTCAGAGTCTACAATTTAAGAACACGGGTTGTCATGGAATCTATCAATATCTCCTTTGATGATAAGAAGATTACTGGACTTGAAGATTTCAATGATCATGATCAGTTGAGATTCGAAAATGAAGACTTAAATTCTGATACTGAAAATCCTGACAGTCTAAATCCTGATACTGCAAACTCTAATAGATTAAACTCTGATGTTATTGAAACTGTGGTGACTACGTCAAAGGAAGATGCACCTGTGCAGGGGGAGCATACTGAAAATATAACCACATCTCAAGAAGCTTCAGAATATACAACTGGCTCTTCAAGTTCTGATTCATCAAGTTCTAATAAGCCAAGTTCTGATAGTTCTGAAAACTTAAATTCTGAAGGATCCAACTCAGAGAGCATAGTTTCAGGGGGAGCATCAGAAAATGTTGATGAAGATAGCATGGATCTTGGGGGAGCATCCAGTTCTAGAAAAAACCTTCCATCTGCAAAAAAGTGGAGTAAATCACATACACCTGACTTAATTATTGGAAATCCTGATGCAGGTGTCAGAACTAGAACAGCTACTTCAAGTGAATGTCTCTATAATTCTTTTCTTTCTCAGACTCAACCAAAGAAAGTAGAAGAAGCTCTTCAAGTTGCTGATTGGGTGCAAGCAATGCAGGAATAGTTAAATGAATTTGAAAGAAACAAAGTCTGGACCCTAGTGCCAAGACCAAAGAACAGATCTGTTGTTGGTACAAAGTGGGTGTTCAGAAACAAAACTGATCGTGATGGCATAATTACAAGGTATAAAGCAAGGTTGGTTGCAAAAGGATATTCTCAACAGGAGGGAATTGATTATGATGAAACATTTGCACCAGTTGCTAGATTGGAAGCCATAAGGATATTTTTGGCTTATGCTGCTCATAAAAAGTTTATTGTCTTTCAAATGGATGTAAAAAGTGCTTTTCTCAATGGAGAATTGGAAGAGGAAGTATACGTTGAACAACATCCAGGCTTTGTAGATCCCAAATATCCTAATCATGTCTACAGGCTTGATAAAGCACTTTATGGCCTTAAGCAAGCTCCAAGAGCATGGTATGAGACTTTAGCTCAGTTTCTTTTGGAAAGTGGATTTAACAGAGGAAATATAGACAAAACACTATTCTACCTCAACCATGGAAATGACTTACTTTTGGTTCAGATATATGTTGATGATATCATCTTTGGTTCTACAAATGACAGACTTTGCAAGAAGTTTGCTAAACTGATGCAGTCAAGATATCAAATGAGTATGATAGGGGAACTTAGCTATTTTCTGGGCCTTCAAGTCAAGCAGAATGAAGAAGGCACTTTTATTTGTCAAACCAAGTACACCATAAATTTGCTGAAGAAATTTGGAATGCAAGATTGTTCAAGTGCATCCACTCCCATGGCCACTGCAATAAAATTGGATAAGGATACTGGTAAATCAGTAGATATTACTGATTACAGAGGTATGATTGGCTCTCTACTCTATCTAACTGCTAGTAGACCTGACATCATATATGCTACCTGTCTTTGTGCAAGATTTCAAGCAGATCCAAGAGAACCTCACTTAACAGCTGTGAAAAGAATTTTCAAGTATCTTAAGGGAACAGCTGATCTGGGATTATGGTATCCTAGAGAATCAGACTTTAAACTAATAGGTTACTCAGATGCAGATTTTGCAGGTTGCAAAATTGACAGGAAAAGCACAAGTGAAAGCTGCCAATTTCTTGGAGGCAGATTGGTTTCTTGGTTTAGCAAGAAACAAAAGTCAATTTCCACATCAATTGCAAAAGCAGAGTACATTGCTGCAGGAAGCTGTTGTGCACAGATTCTTTGGATGAAGAATCAGTTACTGGATTATGGGTTAACATATTTTAAAATCCCTATTTACTGTGATAATCAAAGTGCTATTGCTATGACAGGTAATCCAGTTCAACACTCAATGACAAAACACATCAGCATTAGGTACCACTTCATAAGGGAACATGTGGATGAAGGTACAGTGGAATTGCACTTTGTTCCAACAGATCAACAACTAGCAGATATCTTCACCAAAACACTGTGTGAAGCTACTTTTACAAGATTGGTAAAGGAACTTGGAATGGTTTCAGGTTCTTCCTCTAAATCTGCTTAGCTTTTGTTCTGATGCATCAGACTTTATGATCAGTATTTACAGATATTATTATCTCTGTGTATTCTGTGCTTATTGAAAATTGCTTAAGTACTTATTGTTGTCTGATGTGAATTTCTAAACTCTGATAGTGATATGAATGTTTCTGTGATTATTCAATCCAATGAGGATAAATATGCTAGATGCTGACCTAGTAGTCTTTAATATACTAACAAATCCCATGTTAGAAGTAATTATTTATGTGGAAATCTATTGACACAAGCAAATTCTGATATTGAGCTTAGTTAAGCTTACTTTGACTATCTTATTACTAAGTCAACAACTAGACTAATGCTTCTCATCTGTTAAGTTCTGATGTTAGTAAATCTGATGAATGTACTAAGTGCTGATAAGCCTCACTTATCAAAAGAAAAGGAAAAAGAATAAATATCAGGTACTCCTTTGAGATCTAGAGTAAAAACTGTGGAAGGGAAGACCCAAGTGCATTGCTGGTATTAAGTAATATGCATCAGAAAAGCAAAAATAACTATTTTTCTTGGTGACTTTTCACACTCTATGATTACTGGAGAAATACTCTGATAATTGCATAAATTCTGATAAGCAGTCGTGAGTCACTTACACTGAGAAGCCACTGTAAAATGGAATTTCAAAAGATGCATAAAATGAGCACAAAACAGTTGAGGTAGACTCATGCATGAACTCATTCTAAAGTAGACTTCAGAATCATGACAGGTTTTGAGCAAAGTTCTTAGTTATGCCTTATTTTTAAGATGAATTGAAGTGAATCAGACTTTAATCTATATCTGATATTTAGCCTACTACACACACATACACTCCATATGAATGATGAAAATTACTGTGGTGATAAATGATGTTTTAGATGAACAGTTTGTGTGTCAGATTGCATAAATTCTGAGGATAAGTTATGATGGAAGTTCTGATGATTAAGTTCTGAAGAAATGAAATCAAAATTTGTGTGAAGAGTTACAGAAATAGGCATTTACTTTTCGAGTTAAGAAATCATGTTCTGATGACTGTTAAGTTCTGATATAAGTCTAAGTTCTGATATTACACTCTGATTCTTTACTTGACTTATTTGTGGTTAAAATCTGAAACAGTCTTATTTAAAATCAGAATATATTTGGGTGAGATATTAACAGTAAATACAATTAGGGTTAGTGGTACACGTCCATGCACAGTAATTTTTACTTGTTTCATGTGCGCATTAAATCCTGTTTTACACTTCCAATGGCTGTTTTTATTCTCATCAGTCTAGGGAGACGAGGTAGAATTATTTCTACCTATAATCATTAAATTTTCCTTGCGTCTCCTGACATTCCATTGGCTATATAAACCAACACTTCATTACAGCCAACACATCTCTCATTTTCTCATAAACTCACTCTCATCTTATTCTTATCACCACAAATGGCTGCGTTTGGCTGGTTTTACAATTATGGTACTGAGACAGTACATGTTTTTCTAAATGGAATTCCAACTCCATACCATATCAACAACATCCCTCACAATCTCTAGATTCAATTTCCAGAGATCATTAAACGTGATCTGTTGACAGTTCGAAGAGATCTACATCTCCGTCATCTCCGACAGCAGGAGCGAATCATTCGTCTCGCTGTTCTTTTTGTTGAGAGTAGGAAGAAGAAATAGTTTCTGCTCCCTGTTTCTCTTCACCGTCAGCTTTGTCTGGCTTCTAAGCTTAGGACAAAAGCTGTTGATATTAGGATTTGTAGCTTAGGACAATCTTGTAATTTTGTGATGTAATTTAAATTTCATGAAATGTATTTGCTCAATATATTAATGAAATTTTATATTTATGCAAGATTTTATCTCTGAGCCGTTTGATATTCTGATACATTTTTACATCATGATTTACCCATATTCTGATGACCGTTTTATCTCTGATACAAATCAAGTTCTGATTCTGACGTGTCAATATTTGCTACTTGGTTTCTTTACGGTCATACTCTAATTGGTCATATTTTTACAGAATATTGGTCTCGCAGTGAAAATAATTTATTAAGTGGGAACAATTTTAAATTTTAAACTAAAACTGAACTACCTTAATTAATGGGATTACGTGGTAAGTGGAACAATTTTTCCTTGAAAAACTGCATGTGATAAGTAATGATTACTGTATTCCCGTGCCCATTAATTATCTTTTACTGCTGCATGTCTGACAGGTGTCTAACGGTTACTTTTTCTACCGTGTATAAGTAAAAGAGAGAAAAGATTCTAAAATCTTTTATTTACTTTCACATTTTATCTCTCTCTTTTTACTACTATTCTCTCTCATCTCCTGACGCTTTTTCATACAGACATTTTATCAAACACCTTACAGGCAACCTAATTTCTCAATTTTTCTAATGGCACCTAAGGATTTGATTATAGATGGAGCCAAGTTTGTACCCAACAACTATGCTGCAATCTTGAACCATGCTGAAGCTCCATCTGATTTGCATTTTGTGCAAGATCTTCTAGCACACAGTAAGATTGGGTATGCGTTGACCCAACCTCAAGTCATTTCAAGCCGACAAGTTCTGACGTTCTGGTGGACTGGGCATTTTGATAATGGTAGTGCTACTAGTACTCCAAGCATTATTTTTGAAGTGAATGATGTTGAGCATGTGGTAACTCCTGGAGCAGTTCGTAAAGCTCTCCACTTACCAGAAGGCTGCATTTTCTCAACAGCGGAGGAACCTTTTCTACAGCAGCTCATGGCCAATTTGGGGTATGAGAAGATTTTGGCCAAGCTTGGACAGTTGAAAAGGGCACATATCAGGAAGAAATATAGCTTTTTCTTCGACTGCATCACTAAGGCATTCGCCAATAAGTGTTCCAACTTTGATGCCATTCTAATTATGAGTCAACACATCGGGTATGCTATTATTCACCAAACTCATTTTGATTTTGCAAGTGTTGTGCTAGGTTTTATAGGGGATAGGATGACAAAATATAGGAATGTAGTGTACTTTGCTAGATTCTGTCAGCTTATATATAACTTCTGTTGTGCTGATGAACCCCAACCTACCACTGACTTAATTCCACCCTTTAAGCTTGCAAAATGGGCTTTTAATGACTTGGTAAATGCTGACCTTGAGAAAAAGGTGGTTAGACCCTTACAGATACCCTAGTCTGTAAAACAGATCCTGGTAAATGTTGATCCTCAAACCTACAGATCTGTTTACCCCGATCTTCAACCCACCAACACATCCCAGACACCACAACAACCATCAGAACATACCACATATACACCTCAACCTACTCAACCCTCTACCAAAACATATCTCAAACCTTCACAGATATCTCAACCTTCATCATCGGCACATACTGTGAGGCCTTCATCTTCAAAGCCTAAGAGGACAAAGACTGTACCTCAGACACCACAGAAGAGAAGGAGGATTGTTCTGAGAGATGAGTCAGACGGTGAGGAACAGGTTCCTGTGTCAGAATCTGTTGTCAAAGAAGCTGAGAAGGTCTCTTCTCAGAAGGATACTGGAATTGGGGGCTCTAAGATTCTCAAAAGGCTTATAAGGATGTATTCTGCTGAAACTCCCAAGGAATCTCCACCTTCAAAGAGATACAAGAAACAGAGAGCACAAAGGTACATGGCTGAGTCAGTTTCAGAGGATGAGGAAGCAGCAGCTAAGGAAGGAGATAAGGAATCTCTGATCTCAAAAGAGCCAGAATTTGCTGAAGCTACTGCATCTACACCTCCATTGTCACCAACTCAGGAAACTGCTCAAGATAAAGTATCTACACCACCTGTGTCTCCTGTAAATGAACCGATATCTACTGCAGACCCAGGCACAAGTGCTGAGATTGATATTCACAACCAAATTGTGCCTGAGGTTCTCTATTTAGAAGCTCCACCAGCTCAAATCAATCCATCAACAACACCAATTCCTGATGCTAATGAAATTCCAGAATTGTCTACAACACATTCTCTGCATCTAGACATTGAAGATCAGACTATAGGTAAGCATCTGAATATGGCTGTTGATCAGAACTTGGAAGCAGATCAGCACTTAGAGGATGATGTTGATGTTGAAGCCTCAATAGCCTCTCATACTGTTCTTTTATTAGAGGATGTTGACTCTGTAAGTTCTGATGCTGCAAATGCTGATGATACTGGTGATGCTGCTACAAATGCAGATGCTGATGAAGCTGGTCCTTCTGGCCATGCACCTCTACAAGCTCATTCAAAAGCTGAACTAGTTAAAAAGTTTGTTAGAGGAGATGCACCAGTACCTTGGATTGAAACTCCTAGAGGACAGGAGTGGACTAAGGAGTGGAACACAATTACCTTTGTTCCAAATGAAAGAATTCTTGCTGAGCACTTGGCAAAAGCTGATGAAATGCTAGTTAATGATGATTTCAAGACATGGCTGAGAGTTACTACATTGAGTACTAGACACCTTCAAGGTCAACACTCAACAACTCATGCCGAGGTGCATAAAATTCAAGAAGCTTTACTCAAGCAAGAAATGACTATGAAACTTGAAAAGAAAAGTTTTTTCCAACCTACCTTTGACAGAGTTGCCTACATTGAGAAAACCCAAGAGAAGCAACAATCTCAGATTGATGAAATTTTGAAAAATCAAGCTTCTCAGCAATCTCAACTCGATGAAATCCAATCCTCAGTGGAATTGCTTGTCTCTCTTGTCACGACCCCAATTTAAACAGCAAATTAAATATAACTATTACAACATTTTAAAAAGAAGTAAACATAACCAACTCCAAGATCTTACAGTTTAGGGTTTGGAACAGCCCAACACTACCATCTATTACAACTGGTTTTAAATAGCGAGTCCTCACACAAAACTACTATCTCTTATTCTACCTGAGCTCGAACATAAGCATCAGCATCACAGGTCTTACGGGCAGTCTGCTTGAATCTAACCATAGCTGCTAGCTGTAATATCAGGGTAAAGCAAGGAGTGAGCCAAATGCTCAAAAAGTGCTAACAGTACGATACAAAACATAAATCGAGATATACATTAAAGAATGACAATGGAAAGACATAACCAATGATAACGAGGGATAAAACTATGGGTGATGGCATCATTTTTGCTTGTATCAAAACAATTTCAAAATCATGTCTTAATCAAAATCATTTTATGACGCTACGGATTACAGCCGGTGATCAGCCGCGAAGTAATCCCGAACCTCGCTGGGTTCTAAAACATTAATGGGAATCCCTAGGCAACTTTTAAGCCTAATATAAGTGTGGAAAGGACTCGCGTCTCAGTCCAGATCCACCATTCAAAGAAAACATTTATCCCCCTTTGGGACTGAAAATCCACATTTTATTTATTTCAAAAATTGATGCCGAATTATAACAAAATCTCTTTTTTCAGTAAACATTTTTATCAAGGGATTATAGATCAACTCGAAACACGGGAAATATGGTACTAAATCTCAGGGCCATGATTCACAAAACTATACTCTATTAAAGTAACTGAATGGTTTTCATATATCAAAGATTTAGACAAGGGGATTTAGTGAGGCTATTGGATATTATAAAAGGGTAATGCCAAATTGGGCTTTAAGCAATGGTTTCTCATCAAGATTCAAGTGCTGGATCATCAAGAATGTAAGCTTCATGAATACTAAGGGTGTTAAGGTATGCAGAAATGATCTTTAGCTCAGGATATATATCAGAATTGTCAAGCTTTAGGATAAGAAAAAAGGTATCAATCAATGAGGAATCACGTTGGTAAGTATCTGACTATCAGAGTTCAATGTAAGGTTCTATAGGGGTTCAAGTATCAGGATGAGATATTAATACTTAGGAATCATTAGCATGTTAATCAAGAGGATCAATCAAGTATTATAACAACTCTTTATTTTATCATGACATTCAACCATCATGAAAAGACTTTTGAACTACTTGCAATACGTACTCGAGGGTTCATGGCATCTCTATATAATTCAAAGATAAACATAAGATATG
This sequence comes from Apium graveolens, assembly GCF_009905375.1. Classification (NCBI taxonomy): domain Eukaryota; kingdom Viridiplantae; phylum Streptophyta; class Magnoliopsida; order Apiales; family Apiaceae; genus Apium; species Apium graveolens. The sequence continues at coordinate 191,087,097 of NC_133656.1, read as the reverse complement.
CTTGATTTAATATATCAAATGAAACAGGATAGTTGTAGCAATGTATGAACTATTAGCAGTAAATACGAAGGTCAAGTTAAATCACTTGCCTTGAGAAAGGCTGGTCTGATCTGACTGGTAGGAGCAACTGGAGCTTCACTCGACCTTTATGGCAATTTTTCCCTCGTCTCGAGATCCTACATAAATAATAATAATCCTCAGTATAATATATTCTCACCAACTTAACCTATTTACAACCCGAAATTAAACACGGATGGCACTAAGGCCTATATGCACTTAATTTTATATTCACTTTTAAATTACAATTGTACACACATAGCCACATAATCACATATCATATATTAATACCAAATAACACCATATACACCATAATGCAATACTAGGCTTGGATGATCTCGACTCACAACTTAAGTCACTTGGTCGCTAAACTATACAAAGTCTTCAAATTTTGGCTTCCTAACTCGATGTGCCTTTACTAAACTATCCAAAACCTATTGACCCTCACCTGTGCCTTTTCCTCTACTGACCTTATACTATCTTACAACTATGGTGGTCAACCTAAATCTCACTCCTAAGTGTTCTAAAACTATGTGATAAGTGAAAGTGCTCACAGGTGCAAATTTCAGAATGACAACTATGGTTTCTTGAGTACATTAGACACTCTTAAACTACAAGTTTTCCTTCAAAACTTTTACACAAGACTCTCCTGACCTAAGGGCATCTCCCAAACTTGATGTGGCTCAAGGGCCTAGCTTGGGCCTTCTTGGGCCGAAGCTAAAAGTCCAAGGTTCCCCTGTTTTTCTGGGCAGAAAACGCACTGACTTGAATTAACTTGTGACACGTGGTTCTAACTCATATCCTATGAACTATGGTTGGAAAAACTTCTCTGACACTCCCTCTAACTAAGGACCAACAGGGCCTAATAAGGGCCTACCCATGACATGGTCAAATCTCCCTATTTCTAAGTTGTAACAAAACTGTCCCCTTCTGGACAGATTTTGTTAATCTACTTGTGCACCTAACCAAATGACATGCAAACCTCCAACCAACACCTAAAACCTTTTATATACTCCCAATACTAACTTCTGGTGGGTTGGGCCTCAAAGTGCACATCAATGACATGGTCAAAACTCACTCTAAATCTCAGGGTACTAAACTGATTTTCTGCAGAAATTATAACTCTCATTTCTCCATGGTTTTGACTTGACAAACTCAACTACCAACAACCCAATACTCAAACCAAGACTTAATCATGGTGATCTACTGAACTAACTCCTTTATTCTCAAAATAACTCTGGTGGAGATCATCCTTACCTAAGGTGCAATTATGGCAAAACAAAAGAAACTACACTTCACAACTCACAAATCATCAAATTTTTGAAACAACAAGATATACATTTTTATAAAAGATAACCATGAATTATTACCATGCATCAAGGAGCATTAATAAATATTAACACCTTATTCCTACTGAAATTAAAGCTTACTAACAAAATCTTTCCAAATGATCAAAATCTTCCAACATTCCAAGAGAAATTTACATGCATGGATGTCTTCGAGTTTTACCAATCAAAGCAACATGTTTTCTAAATATATATTACCATGAAATTGACATGCAATCCTATAATAAGCTATATCTAGATGATCACTTAGCATGCAAAGGGTTTTATCAAGACTTCACTAAGATTTTCATGTTATCATCACAAAAACACACAAAGTGGAACATGACAACCAAAACACCATCCATTCGGCTCCTATCAAGTCATGGCCGAATGGATTAGGGTGAAAACAACAATTGCATGAGTGTAACATACTCTGTCTAGCCATTCTCAACCCTTTGCTACTATAACTCATGGTGAAAGCCTTGAATTCACAAGAATCAAGGATATTCACTTGGACTTTTAACAACACACCATCATGCAAGGTCAACACATAAGTTCTCCTACTCTAAACTCTTAAGATATACAAGGACAACATGTAGGGAGTAGAATTACTTGATAATAGGATGATTTGTGAGTGAGAAATGAAGAAAGAAGGGGATGGGGGCTCGGTTTTTGGTAATTGCCGAGAGGGGAGGGGGAAAAGTCGAGAGGGAGGGGAAGAAGGAGATGAGAGTGAAGTGGTGGGGTGAAGTGAAGTGATGATCACTTCTTTGAATTGTTTTTATGTCTTGATTTGACCATAATGTGAGTGGGTTTGAGAAATGACAAGGGTATCCTTCTAGCTAGAACTAAGCTAACTTGCATGCAAGGTCAATGAGGTAATTTGGCTACTAGTTCATGAGTTAGTGGGTTTGGAATTGTCCTCTTTCTCCTTGAAAAGAATGAAAGGGTGGTTTGCATGCAAGGGCTTTCTTGTAATTTGCTAAATATGACAACTAAAATTTATAAAGATTTATTTTTATAAAATAAAATACAAGTTCAAAAATTATAAAATTTATACCATAAAATAACTTGGATTTTTAAAAATTTTATAAAACAACTTTTGAATTTTCTGAACAAATAACTTTTTAAAAAGATATTTATTCAAAGTTTAAGATATTCCTTATAAATCAAAAATGAAAGAAGTAATTAAACTTTTGATTTGAAAAATCATATACCACATATCGAAAATTTAAGACGCAGATATTCTCATTCACACAAGCATACAATAGTTGAATATATTGGCATTCGGCTTTATAATTACACCAAATTTTACAATTAATATTACACGGAAATGCCGGTTGTAACATCCTCTCCCCCTTAAGGGATTCTGTCCCCAGAATCTAAGAGAACAGATGAGGATACCGGGAACGCATATCAGACTCTAACTCCCAAGTCGATTCTTCGACCTTAGGGTTCCTCCAAAGCAATTTTACTAACTTTACTGACTTATTTCTAAGGATCTTCTCTTGCCAGTCGAGTATTTAACCGGTTGCTCCACAAATGACAGGTCTGCCTGAATTTCTACAGGTTCATATTCTATCACATGGCTAGCGTCAGGATTATACTTCTTAAGCAACGACACATGGAACACATTATGCACATACTGATACTGAGGTGGTAAGGCCAACTCGTAGGCCACCTTCCCAACTTGACTCAAAATTTCAAAAGGACCTATGTATCTAGGTGCTAACTTCCCTTTCTTGCCAAATCTAGACAACCCTTTTCTGGGTGACACCTTCAACAAAACAGCTTTTCCAATTTGGAATTGAACATCCTTACGCGCTGGATCCGCATACTTCCTCTGTCTATCTTGAGCTCAACCTTTTCTGAATTAACTTGACTGAATCATGCAACTGTTGTACCAATTTCGAGCCGAGAATTCTTCCTTCTCCTACTTCATCCCAACTTGTTGGTGATCTACATTTTCGCCCGTACAAAGCTTCGTATGGTGGCATACCGATACTGGAATGATAGCTATTGTTGTAAGAGAATTCAATCAACGGTAAGTGATCATCCCAACTTCCTGCAAAATCGATTGCACAACTGCGCAACATGTCTTCGATTGTTTGAATTGTCCTTTCGCTCTGACCATCAGTCTGCGGATGGTATGCCGTGCTCATATTCAACTTCGTGCCAAGACATTCCTGAAATTGCTTCTAGAATCTCGAGTTAAATCGGGGATCTCTGTCTGAAACTATTGATATGGGTACTCCATGCCTCAGCACGATTTCACGCACATACAGATGAACCAATTTGTCCAATGACGACTTCTCGTTTATTGGAAGGAAATGCGCCGACTTCGTAAGACGATCAACTATAACCCATATTGCGTCATGCCCGGATTTCGTTCGCGGTAGTCCTACTATAAAGTCCAAAGTGATATTTTCCCATTTCCATTCTGGAATCTTCAGGGGCTGAATTAATCCGCTTGGTCGTTGATGTTCTGCCTTCACTTTCTGACAAGTATAACACTTCGCAACCCATTCTGCCACGTCTCGCTTCATATTTGGCCACCAAAAGTTCTTCTTTAAGTCTCGATACATTCTGGTACTTCCCGGGTGGATTGAAAATTTCGAATTATGGGCTTCGTGGAGGATCTCATTCTTTAATTCAGGTACATGAGGAATCCAAATTCTGGAAGAAAACCTTAGTATCCCTTGTTTATCCCTTTGAGTATTAATCTCCTATCCAGATAAGTGATTATTCTCTTTCTCCATTACTTCTTCTTGACACTTCGTTATCTTTTCCACTAGTGTTGGCTGAAAGGTCATTGCACGACAAACTTCCTCAACTTTTCCGCAAGCACAAAGTTCCAGTTCAAATCTCTCGATTTCTTCAGATAACTCTTTTGATGTTATCATCATATTCAGTCTCTCTTTCCTACTCAGAGCATCAGCCATAACATTCGCCTTTCCAGGATGGTAATTGATCGAGCAGTCATAGTCCTTGATCAATTCCAGCCATCTCCTCTGCCTCATATTGAGCTCCTTCTGAGTGAAAATGTACTTTAAACTCTTGTGATCCGTGTAGATTTCACACTTCTCTCCGTAGAGGTAATGTCTCCAAATCTTAAGTGCGAACACTATGGCGGCTAGTTCCAAGTCATGCGTCGGGTACTTTAACTCATGCGGTTTCAACTGTCTTGACGCATATGCGATCACTTTACTGTGTTGCATCAACACACAACCCAAACCCTTATGTGAAGCATCGCTGAATATTACAAAGTTCCCTTGATTATCTGGTAGCACTAACACTGGGGCGGTTACCAATCTCTGTTTCAACTCTTGAAAGTTATCCTCACATTCTGCACTCCATTCGAACTTCTGATTTTTTCTGGTTAACTTGGTCAATGGCGTGGCGATTTTCGAAAAATCCTTGACGAACCTTCTATAGTATCCTGCCAACCCTAGAAAACTTCGCACTTCTGTAGGAGTCTTTGGCCTCTCCCAACTCATAACTGCCTCAATCTTTGTCGGATCCACTTTAACTCCTTCATTTCCAATGACATGCCCCAAAAATTGAACTTCCTTTAACCAAAACTCACATTTGGTAAACTTGGCATACAACTTCTCTTGACGAAGTATTTCCAATGCTATCCAGAGGTGCTGCTTATGTTCTTCTTTTGAATTAGAATAAATAAGGATGTCATCAATGAATACCACGACGAATTTGTCCAAATACTTCTTAAATACCCGATTCATCAGATCCATAAATACGGCCGGAGCGTTGGTCAGTCCAAACGGCATTACTAAGAATTCATAATGCCCATATCTGGTCCTGAATGCGGTCTTGGGAATATCTTCTTCTTTGATCTTTAATTGATGGTATCCCGATCTCAAATCAATCTTTGAAAAGCATTTTGCTCCCTTCAACTGGTCAAAAAGGTCATCTATTCTTGGTAGCGGGTAGCGGTTCTTAATCGTTACCTTATTCAACTCCCGATAGTCTATGCATAATCGCATACTCCCATCTTTCTTCTTTACAAACAGAACAGATGCTCCCCATGGCGACATACTTGGTCGTATCACTCCCTTATCCAACAATTCTTGTAGCTGGCTCGCCAACTCTTTCATTTCTGCTGGTGCCATCATATATGGGGCCTTTGAAAATGGTTTCGTTCCTGGAGCAAGGTTGATCTCGAACTCGATTTGTCGATCTGGTGGTAAGCCTGGTAGTTCATCGGGAAACACATCTGGGAACTCGTTAATTACAGGAATATCTTCTATGTTAGGGCTGCCTTTTTCTGAATCCACTACATAAGCTAGGAACGACTCACAATCTTTTCTAAGTAGCTTCTTAGCCTGAACAATTGTAAGAAATAGTTGCTCTTGCCTATGCCCCTTAAATACTACCTTCTCTCCCCTCTTCGTCTTTAAATACACTTTCTTGGTCTTACAATTAATCTGAGCGTATTCCCTCCTAACCAATCCATTCCTAAAATTATATCAAACTCTCCTAACTTGAAGAGTATCAAGTCGGCTGAAAACTTATACCCTAAAATATCAATCTCACACTTTGGAAAAAATTGATTCACAGGAATCTTCTCTTGGTTCGCAATTACCACATTTACTACCTCACTCATAATCATTTTATCACATTGGAGCTTATCAACAAAAGTTTCTGATATGAAAGATCTTGTTGCTCCCGAATCAATCATTACTTTAGCTTTGAAATTATTGAGTAAAAGTGTACCTGCTATCACCTCAGAATTCTGAACAGCATCCTTCATCTTCAGATCAAATGTCCTTGCTGTTGCTTGCGGGGTTGGTGTAGGTGGTGGAGGTAATGCCAATACCTCAGCTGACACGCTTGCACTGGTACTTGCCACGTTCATCAGAGCTTTGACTGGTCCGGTTGCCTTGCACTCCCTAGCTATGTGTCCAGTTCTCCCACACTTGTAACATATAACTCCTGGATTTGGTATCTTGCACTCATTTGCCAAATGTCCCTTCTGATTGCACCTATAACATGTCATGCTCAACTTATTACACACTCCGGGGTGCCTTCTTCCACAGTGCTTGCATTCCGGTCTCTGGAACCTGTTTTCTCCAACTTGCCCTTGGTTTGCCTGATTGTTCCCCTTCGATTCTTGCCTTTTGCCCAAATTTCCTTTTTTTGAAAATTTTCGCCCTTATGGAAACCAATCCTCTTTACATTCCGATCTTGTGAACTTCCTGCTTCAGACTTTTCTCCATAAAATGGAACCTTCCTCTTCTTGTTATCCCTTTCTTTCCTTGACTGCGTCCCATTATTCTCAATCAGAGCAGCTTTCTGTACTACTCCCGCGTAAGTTTCAAGCTCAAACATAGCCACTCTATCTCTGATCCAAGGCTCCAATCCTTGCTGAAATTTCTTTGTTTTTTCCTCCTCAGTGCTGGTATACTTTGTCATAAACCTTGACAACTCGGTAAACTTCTTCTCATACTCCAGTACAGTCATGTTCCCTTGCTTCAGCTCCAAAAATTTAAGCTCCATCTGATTCTGCATGTACTTAGGGTAATACTTGTCCAGAAATAACTTCTTAAATCTCTCCCAAGAAACCTGCTGAGTGACTTCCATAGCTTTTACTAATTCCCACCAATAGATGACTTCTCCCTTCAAGAAGTATGTAACACCCCCAGATCCGGGGTCGGGGATCCGGGTCGTCACGGTCTTTCTTTCCACAATATCACTTCACTTAATTAATAATAACCAACCTTATGTTGTGACCCCACACTAACATACACCACAACCCGTTATAGTCTCAGAGATGAAATTCAATTAAGTACAAGTCTTTGAACCCACAATTTAAAAGTTATTACAACCCAAAACGATTACTTGATAAATTTACAGTTAATTGCCATTATCTGCCACAAGTTATAATTATACATAATTGATTCTCAAAAGCAGATGGTCTAATCTACAATAGATCTACCTCTGCAGCTATAGCAGCTACAACATCAACGGGAAGACGCGGGACGCTTCCCACGCGCTTGCGCTGGGTCTGCTGGGGTCTGGCCATCTTTCCTAACTGTTGTTGTGTGATGAAGAAATAAAGCAAGGGTGAGCAGCAAGCCCACCAAAATAATATGTATAATGATTTACAATATATGAGCCTACTCATAATACTCATGAAAGTCTTGGTCAAAAGAAATGAACCAAGTTTGATATCTTAATGCGATGAAGTCGCAAAATATTCAGTATATATACATATATACTTTTCAAAATATTGGAAGTCCTCTTCCATGCGTAATATACACAAAGTCCCAGTGTATAACTGTATATAAAAAAATATCGTTGCAAGGTGATCTCATATATCTAACCTTGTTTCAACGTTTTTCTGAAAATCTTTGTCATTCCTAAGACAATTATTAATTAGATATAAGTTTAAAGGATGAGGTTACCAAATACCCCAATATACTTATATCTTTCCCAATACCACTTGAACTACCACCGTTCAAGTTACAATCAGTTTGAAAAGTTCATCACATAGATGAGACTACAAGACAAGATTTGAATAGATTCAATCTTTGAAATATTATTGAATGAAATAAAGTTACGAGATACTTTATTTAGTCCCGATATATATATATATCCACATATATATCTCTTAAACATTTCCTGGAACCTCTGTTATGTAAAGTATGAACAGAGTTTGAAACATCCAATGAATTTTGGAAAGGAAAAGAATTTTGGCATAAACCCGATATCTTGCTGATCAGGCAAAGATACCAATAAGTAACCTTTTCTACTAGTAGATGGACGAATTCCCCACTGGTCATCACCCTGGTCATAATTAAGACCTATGCTGGACTGCCACTCAGCCACCTATGCATTTGATGGACTCCCACTGAGCCACTTACACAATAATAGACCGTACCTCGGCCTGTCGCTTATGCCGACTCAATGAGAGGGGCTTACTTCCCGAACGTTGGGCAAGTAATCAATTCATTTACCAAATCTGCAACCTTGTTGCGAATGTAAATACACCACAGAGCCGGATTCCCCAGGTTTTGAGCGAGTATTTAAATCCCCTTTAAAAAGGAAGATCTTAAATATAAAAATGAGTTTTGGGATCCGCTCTGACTTTTAAAAATCATTTTGAAGACTCGAAAACACTTTAAAGAGTGTTTGGAGTAAGGCTGATTTAATGAAGTAAATCAGTCCCCAGAATATTAGAAAATATCTGAATATTATTAATTAAATAATATTCCCATAAAGAATAGCCTTTATAAAAATAATTGAAGTAGAAGTATTAACTTATACTTGAAATAAACATTAAATAACCAAAGATATACTTATATGAAAGTATTATCTTTATTTGAATAATCGAAAATAAGTTTGATTATTGACATCTTATTCTTTAATAAAATAAAGAATATATTTCAGCAAATAATCGGAGTCATAGATCCTCAAATGAATATTCAAATAATATTCAATAAATAAAATAAGCTGAGTCATAATACCTCGAATGAATATTATAAATAATATTCATTAAATAAAATAAAGGAGTCATACATCCTCAAATGAATATTCAAATAATATTCAATAAATAAAATAAGCTGAGTCATAATACCTCGAATGAATATTATAAATAATATTCATTAAATAAAATAAAGGAGTCATACATCCTCAAATGAATATTCAAATAATATTCAATAAATAAAATAAGCTGAGTCATAATACCTCGAATGAATATTCAAATAATATTCAAATAATAAAATAAACTGAGTCATAAGCCCTCGAATGAATATTCAAATAATATTCAAATAATAGTTATCGAATAAACCTTATTCGATTAATAGTTTGGAAAAACTATAACCATATATATATATATAAATATATATATATATATATATATATATATATATATATCCATATCCATATAAACTCTACTCGGGATCCTCGACTCCCGGTTTTAGAAAATATTTTCACCTTTGGGTCCCTATACTAAGGGTATATGCAAGTTACCGCTATCCTCTAGCATAGGTATTATCAACTGAACCAACAGATATATATTGAAAGAATATGAAACAGGCATGCATATATATACCATAGCAGCATGCTTCAATATATTGCAACTTTTGCTAATATAAACATCATGCATCTATCGCAAGATAATGCATATACATATATACATCACAACAACAGTATAACGGGTAGAAAACTTGCCTGAGCGACTGGGGGTTACGAATGGCTCGGGACGAGTCTGGTAACCTATAAACAACAAGTAAGTTGGAATTAAACCAAAGTCACTTGTAAATCTATACTTTAACTAACTTAGACTCTAACGCTTGATTTTGCGCTCACTGATTTGCTTAAGTCACTCGGGTACCCTCGGCTCCACCATTTTTAATAATTTAACCTTTACGAGTTTTAAAGCGATTCCTTCGCGAGTGACTTACCAACTGCCTAAAACACTTACCATAAATGTTTCACGCATTAATTAACCCTTTTTTGGTCTTTAACCTATGTTTCAAAGTAAGGCGAGGGAAAAAGTTTCGTTCGCGAAACGCCGTTACTTAAAACGGTCGTTTCTCCTAAACCGTAAATCGGAATCGAACGAACTACATATCAAAACGAAGCTCGTAACATGAGCTATCTAAACATGGCAGTGGTCACAATCTAGCAGGGGGTTCTCGGGTCCTAATGCTATGCACAAAAACAGTCCAAAGAAAATCGGACGTTACGACGGCTATGTTTACGCGATTTCCCATTTTTTTTTTTAAACCATTCAAACCCATTCCAAATCAACCCCAAATCCAACCTCAAATCCATCATACAACAATCATCCATCCTTATCACATCATAACAACCCCAACAAATCCATATTAACCATTCATACTTATGCCTAAACTTAACTTTAATCATACTTAAGTTCTTTTATTCAAAACCACAACATTTACCATTTATACTTATTCCTCACATGAACTAAAAGCTTTACTTAGGTTCTTTAACTAATTACCAAGATTTACAACTCCAACAATACAACAAAACCAACTAATCTCTACAACTCAACCAAACTTCAACCATTCAAGCATCATGCTTCACATATGCTAAATCAAACACATTCAATCCTAATTACTCAAAACTAAAGCTAGGGTTTGAAGTTTATACCTTCCTTGGAGAGTGGAGAATCAAGAGGATGGCTTGGAATCACCTTTAAAGCCCTTATCCAAGCTTAATCTAAACAAAACTTCAAGAACACAAATTTTAGTTCTTGAAAACACTATTCACCATCTTCTTTGATGATTTATAGAAAAAGATTGGCTTGGATTTAGAAGCTTAAACTTATAGGAAGTATGTAACTTAACTAGGAGAAGCTAGGATAATTACCTTGGAAAATAACAAGTGGAGGAGCTTGGACTTCCCATTTCTTAAGAAACCACCCGAGAGCTTCATGAACAAGCCTTGGTTGCTTTTGATTTTTGATGAAAATGGTTTTTGCTTGGCTTGGTTGCTTGGTTTTTGTGCTTGCTTTAGTGAATTACCTTCTTGCCCTTGGATTTGTGTGGTTACAAAGCCACCACACCTCCTCCTTCCCATGTCATGCTTATCTCATCCACATGATGTCATCCTTCCTTCCTTGTCTTCTTTCTATTGGTTGGATGACATCATTCCCATTAATCCCTTTGATTAACTTCCTAATCGTTTGCCTAATGACCGCTGATCTGCTATACGGTTCGCTTAACTTTCGTTCTCGTTTTATCGTTTGAAGGATCATACCCGGGATCTTATTACTTAGGTTCCCTTAACCTTTCTCAATATATTATATTCCTTCTATGATCCTCTTTTATAATCCTTTAATTTAAATCCTTTTTATCCTGTTACCTTATACTCAATTCTCTCCGTATATTGTGGATTTCCGGGAAAAACCAAAGTGTTCGGAATTGGATTCTGACGATCTTTACATACACTTATATACTTCATAGAGTACTAATAATATCCCATAAGATCAATAACAGAACCCCTACATAGCGTGGCATGAAAAGTTTTCTCATTCAGCAAAAACACTATTCATAAGGGTTTCAAAAATTTCCAAAATTGGGGTTATTACAGTCTCCCCTCCTTAAAAGGATTCCGTCCCGGAATCAGATAGAAAATGAATAGGGATACCTTCCTAGCATTGCACCTTCTAACTCTTAAGTAAATTTTCCCACATTGTGGTCCTACCACCAAACTCTGCCTAGTTTAATAATCCTTCTCCTAAGCACTTGTTCTTTTTCACTCTATAACCCTTCCTGGTTGCTCCATACAGGTTACGTCGGGTTGCATATCTATGCGCTCATATGCCTCTATTTATCTGGCATCTAAATTACACTTCCTTAACATTGATACGTGAAACACGTTACGACCTGCTACATGTTCGGGGTTAGGGCTAGCTTCTATGCTATCCTCCCAATACGTCTTAATATATCCAAGGGTCCAGCAATTCGTGGACTTAGCTTTCATTTCTTTCCGAACCTCATCAATCCTCTCCAAGGGATACCTATAACATTACTAGGTCCCCTATTTCATACTCTTTATCCTTTCGTTTCAAATCAACATACTTATCATGTCCATCTTGGGCTACTACCAGCCGTCCTCTGATTAGATCTATCATATCCTTGATCTTTTGGACTACTGCGGGTCCGAGCATCTTGCGCTCTACAACTTCATCCTAACATAAGGGAGATCGACATTGTCTTCCCTCAATGATCTCATAAGGCGACATCTCGATAATGACATAGGATCTATTGTCGTAAGATAACTCAATCCGAATTAAGTGATCATTCCAAATTCTTTCAAGTCTATTACACAGACTCTCATTATTGCTTTTAACATTAGAGCTTCTGCTTCTCAATACCCATTCTTTTCCAGTTCGTAATCGCTACTACCTTCCGTTCCTAATATTATACGGGTTATACTTTTGCTCGTTAGCGTTCTATAACCTTTTAATAACCACGTCAACCTTAGTATCACGAATGTGTACCCATTCCGCATACTACCACCACTTTATTACTCCTTTTTCAGTTGCTTCTATTTTCCAAAATTTGATCAATCAAATAGAAGTAAAGGAATTTGTTGAGAGATCACTATGATCATGAACACTTGTTATATCGCATAGTTAGTACAGAAGGTGGCCAGCCTTTAGTACTTGACAAGCAATTAAACAACATGTGGTATCCTACTAGGCTTCTATCACAAAGATAGATAGTCATTCGGCAATACCTCCCCTTCTGGAAGGGTTGTTCTTCTCAGCTTACATGAAATGAAAAGAAGAGAAAAGAACGAACTGAAGAGAATTGTATATATGAAAAAATATACAGCCACAAAATATCTGGCTTGGAACCTACCTCTGAACTATAGAGGTTTGTCATAGGAGAACAAAACATATATGTACTTATATCAACATCAAGTATTATAGCATCGCATTTCACGTGCCTAAATATTTTCGCTATCCCGTCCATCATTCTATGGACCCATGCTCTTCCTCGAGCTTATACACAATTACCTTTGAAACTCCCTCGACATCGAAAATCGAATCTGGGATCTCATTCTAGACATCATCGTTACTTGAATTCTATGCTTGCACCGCAACCTTCCTTGTATAATAATACGACTCTCTATTGATAAGAAAGAATAATTATTCACTAGGTAGATACTCTACTTAATTAGTCTATCAATGATAACTTATACACTACCACTACCCGATTAGTGGTACTCAATCTCAACACCCATTCCAATACAACTCTCATGGTTGTATTCAGCTCACTACTCGCAGATTCATTGCTGCCTTACTATGGTCCACCACTGACCTACTGTAGTCATTCGTTTTCCATGAAGTTTTAATAGCTAACCATACGGAGTCCATTCATATCATATCTAATACTTCTAAGGAGTTAACATAATCACCAATCATAATTCATGAAGAACACTCCAAACTCTGGCGTACTTTCATGACATGAAGCAGATAAAATTTGCAGAAGAGTTTCGCTCAAAGCAACGATAGCAGGTTAATACCATTCTTAATCATATGCCTTCAATAGAAGACTTAACTCAAAGGTTTGTTTAGTCCTTTTTGAACTATGGTCCTGGCTTATCTCAAGATAGTATCTTCTGAGATAGATAGCCCGCTCATGGCGATTACACGAATTAAACTTTTACCAACTACTATTATGGTTGGGTATTGCACAGTCATCAGAAGGAATGTCAATCTTCCAAACCATAATACAACCTTCACAGTTTTAACCATCATCACTGTATTCCTCTGGCACAAGCGCCTATAATTATCCTCTTACCTTTAAAGTGTCGGCCACCTCTTTGGCCTTTCCTGATATTAAAATTTCCTTATAGTCAATGTCATTTTAACCACCTCCAAATAAATTTTCTACCTTATTTCAATCACTGCTTTTGTGAAGATGTATTCCTTAAAATTTGATGAGTAAAAAAAAAATATCACCATTTTTCCATATGTTATTGCCTCAGTCGTTAGAGGTTAATCACTGTCACGACTGACTCTCAATCATACTTAGAACATCTTTTATCTTAAGTCCTAATTGCCCTGAACAATTTCGACCATTACTGGTTCGATCCATACTTTCTCGTGGTTTAACACGTGCCCCATTTGGCATCATTATAATTACGTCATATTTCCTTTATCCACATTTCTATTCTTGAGAATTTTGAATATTACCTTTTTTCCTTATAAAACCTCTAAGGTTATCCTTCAATCGTTCCTCCTGTATTCCCTAGATACAGGGCATATCACAATACCATTTACTAATAGTAGAACCATTGTCTATATACTTCTGCAAAATTTCTCCACTGATTCTTAAAGGTTGTTGTTACCTTAACCCTTTCCCAATCATACTGTCAAAACTCATACTATCCCTATCAAGGGTGAAATGCCAACCTTTATGCATTCCCCTAGGATTCGTTTTAAGTTACCGATGTTCTATCCTTAATTCCACCTTTAAAAAGGTACAAGCATCCTTCCATGGATAAATAAAGTCATATATCTCTGATATGGGTATCTTATTCAATCATTCCCACCTCGATAGTAAATGCCTAATTTCACAATAACATCTGTATACAAAATGAGGTTAATCAAAATGGCCTCCAAAAGATAACAACGGTTATCCGCTTTTCTTGCCTAATCTGGTAACGATAACATGGATGTTCTGGAAGATATTGGTCATGTTTAACGTGAACTTCTTCTTAATAATTCCTTATTTAATTTTGTTGTTTATCTCAACAGTCACCTCAATGTTGGGATATCTTTCATACCTGGCGTCTCCCTTTCTGGGTATCATGCCACCGGTCTTACATTTTACCTTCTTGAAGGTCACTTCCTTCACCCAATTTTCTTAATTCCTTACTTTCTTGTCTCCTCAGTCTATCCGCGTCTCATTATTTATCCTTCGAATTATCTCAAGGTTTCCTCGAATCTTCCCAACTTACAGGGGATAAAATATATGTATCTCTTATACCTTCAACCATCAATTTAACTCATGGTGAATCACTCTCATCCGGACGATTACGTACTTTTCTATTTCTATTGCTATGAGTCTTTAGGGTTTCCTCATACCCGACTCCCTTATCATACCTCAAACTCCTTTGCCTTTATATCCCTTTCCACTTCAGTTCCTTTTTATTTCCCTTTCTCTTATCATTATTTCATGAACCATCACAACATAAGCATTGATTCCAAACATCCCGTCATTCTGGATTCGTGTCCTCAGAACGAATCTTGATAGCTTTTATAACTTAGATTCATAATTTATCATACTCGTCTGCCTTTGTTCTGGCTCTAAAGCTTTTACACTATCTCCTTATCTTTGGGAATTACTTTCCCGAAAACAATTGACTGAACTTAAATCAGTTTATTATAATCTCTTGTTCCGTGCCTTCCTTGGCCTTTTACCGGCGGGTGGCCTCTCTCTTAGGAGGGTAAGTGATAAAAACAGTCTTTTGTGATTCGTCAATCATTTAGAATCTCAAATGATTCCTATATTTCCTTTAGCCAGGCTCTTGCCTCGACTGGGTCAGCTTGTTCCTTGGAACTCTGAGAGCTTAGCGATTTAAAGGTCCTGAAAGAATTTCCCACCGCACTGTCTCCTCAGGGTGGTGGTTGGGGATAATAGTCTAAGTTCTGTCTAGACAGGTCTATGAATTGCCGTATAGGAGTACCGTCTCGGGTCTCCTTTCCTTACTCGACTTTCTGTTTCCTTATTATGAAATGTTTCATCCTACTCCCCATAATCGGGGTCATCTTTTAATTTAAAATCCTCATTTTCCACTCCATTATGTCATGGGTTCCTTCTATCTTGATGGCGACCTCCCTGACTATCGCGTTCAGGGTTTGCTCTAAATCTTATTCCTCAACTATGGCTCTCATCTAAGTTCTCATCCTTACACTCTTGAACTTTCGGAACCCAAATTCTATAGGAATACCTCATTATTCCCTTATCATCTTTCTCGATATTAATCTTTTATCTAATTGTTGGCTCTCTACCTTCATTCATAACTTTTCTGGCACAATATGATCTTTTCCAATAATTCGGGCTGTATTGCTATCTCAACAGCTTTTCGGTACCGGCTCCGGTTACCTTCACTACTATTTCCATTTTCTCAAAATCTCTTATAAACTCTCCAAAAGACATTATCATCTTGAGTCTCTCCTTTTTACTAAGGGCATCAGCCACCATATTGGCTTTCCCCGAATGATAAAGAATCTCCCAATCATAATTCTTGATTAGCTCTAACTGCCTCCTATGGCATATGTTGAGCTCTTTCTACGTGAAAATGTACTAGAGCACTTATGGCTTAGGTAATTCTCGCACTTCTCTCCATACAAGTAGTGCCTCCAATCTTTAGGGTAAAACTATTGCCACGAGCCTAAGCTCATGGGCGGGGATATCGAATTTCATATTACCTTAATTGTCTTGACATGTACGCGATTACCTTACCGTGCTGCATAAGCACGCACCCTAAGCCCTTGTGCGAAGCGTCACTACACTTCACAAAATCTCCTTTTCCATCCGGCAACGCCAGCATAGGGGCCGTCACCAACCTTTGCTTCAGTTCTTAAAAGCTATTCTCGCATTTCTCTGTCTATTCGAACTTCTCAGTCTTATGAGTAAGCCGCGTTAAAAGGGGTTACTATCTTTACAAACTTGAACGAACCTCCGGTAGTGACCGGCCAATCCTACCTCTGGGAGTTGCCCTAACCATAGTCATCAATTCATCAGTGGTCCTTTATCCAATCTTGCCAGGATCCTCCTTGGGATCCTCCTCAACAACTATCCCTTCTAGGACAACCTCCTCAACCGCTACCTCCTCAATATCAACATCATCCGGTCCTGCGTTAGGACGCTCTATTGGATCCATAATTTGATCTCCAATGAGTAATAAAACATCATCGCGATGTTGCTCCTCAACCTCAGGGTTCGGAGTCCCGCTACCATATACGATAACGAACTACGCTCCTATCACGATATTTATAAGGGTTCCCATAAGGGTTTTTAACTGTCAGTGCTACGTTAGGTAGCCCGACTATGAACTTGGCAAGAGTTCTTATTATCTTAGTTAACTTATTATCTTAACGTCCCATCATCTCTGAGGTTTATAACGCTTAGCTCTGATACCATTTCTGTAACACCCCCAGATCCGGGGTCGGGGATCCGGGTCGTCACGGTCTTTCTTTCCACAATATCACTTCACTTAATTAATAATAAATAACCTTATGCTGTGACCCCACACTAACACACACCACAACCCGTTATAGTCTCAGAGATGAAATTCAAATAAGTACAAGTCTTTGAATCCACAATTTAAAAGTTATTACAACCCAAAACGATTACTTGATAAATTTACAGTTAATTGCCATTATCTGCCCCAAGTTATAATTATACATAATTGATTCTCCAAAAGCAGATGGTCTAATCTACAATAGATCTACCTCTACAGCTATAGCAGCTACGACATCAACGGGAAGACGCGGAACGCTTTCCACGCGCTTGCGCTGGGTCTGCTGGAGTCTGGTCATCTTTCCTAACTGTTGTTGTGTGATGAAAGAAGAAAGCAAGGGTGAGCAGCAAGCCCACCAAAATAATATGCATAATTATTTACAATATATGAGCCTACTCATAATACTCATGAAAGTCTTGGTCAAAAGAAATGAACCAAGTTTGATATCTTAATGCGACGAAGTCGCAAAATATTCAGTATATATACATATATACTTTTCAAAATATTGGAAGTCCTCTTCCATGCGTAATATACACAAAGTCCCAGTGTATAACTGTATAAAAAATATCGTTGCAAGGTGATCTCATATATCTAACCTTGTTTCAACGTTTTTCTGAAAATCTTTGTCATTCCTAAGACAATTATTAATTAGATATAAGTTTAAAAGATGAGGTTACCAAATACCCCAATATACTTATATCTTTCCCAATACCACTTGAACTACCACCGTTCAAGTTACAATCAGTTTGAAAAGTTCATCACATAGATGAGACTACAAGACAAGATTTGAATAGATTCAATCTTTGAAATATTATTGAATGAAATAAAGTTACGAGATACTTTATTTAGTCCCGATATATATATATCCACATATATATATCTCTTAAACATTTCCTGGAACCTCTGTTATGTAAAGTATGAACAGAGTTTGAAACATCCAATGAATTTTGGAAAGGAAAAGAATTTTGGCATAAACCCGATATCTTGCTGATCAGGCAAAGATACCAATAAGTAACCTTTTCTACTAGTAGATGGACGAATTCCCCACTGGTCATCACCCTGGTCATAATTAAGACCTATGCTGGACTGCCACTCAGCCACCTATGCATTTGATGGACTCCCACTGAGCCACTTACACAATAATAGACCGTACCTCGGCCTGTCGCTTATGCCGACTCAATGAGAGGGGCTTACTTCCCGAACGTTGGGCAAGTAATCAATTCATTTACCAAATCTGCAACCTTGTTGCGAATATAAAATACACCACAGAGCCGGACTCCCCAGGTTTTTGAGCGAGTATTTAAATCCCCTTTAAAAAGGAAGATCTTAAATATAAAAATGAGTTTTGGGATCCGCTCTGACTTTTAAAAATCAGTTTGAAGACTCGAAAACACTTTAAAGAGTGTTTGGAGTAAGACTGATTTAATGAAGTAAATCAGTCCCCAGAATATTAGAAAATAACTGAATATTATTATTTTAAATAATATTCCCATAAAGAATAATCTTTATAAAAATAATTGAAGTAGAAGTATTAACTTATACTTGAAATAAACATTAAATAACCAAAGATATACTTATATGAAAGTATTATCTTTATTTGAATAATCGAAAATAAGTTTGATTATTGACATCTTATTCTTTAATAAAATAAAGAATATATTTCAGCAAATAATCGGAGTCATAGATCCTCAAATGAATATTCAAATAATATTCAATAAATAAAATAAGCTGAGTCATAATACCTCGAATGAATATTATAAATAATATTCATTAAATAAAATAAAGGAGTCATACATCCTCAAATGAATATTCAAATAATATTCAATAAATAAAATAAGCTGAGTCATAATACCTCGAATGAATATTATAAATAATATTCATTAAATAAAATAAAGGAGTCATACATCCTCAAATGAATATTCAAATAATATTCAATAAATAAAATAAGCTGAGTCATAATACCTCGAATGAATATTCAAATAATATTCAAATAATAAAATAAACTGAGTCATAAGCCCTCGAATGAATATTCAAATAATATTCAAATAATAGAATAAAGGTATCGAATAAACCTTATTCGATCCATAGTTTTAAAAACTATATCCATATATATATATATAAATATATATATATAATATACTCGGGAACATCGACTCCCGGTTTAGAAATATGTTCACCTTTTATCCCCTATACTAAGGGTATACGCAACTACTTGCTTATTTCTAGCATAGGTATTATGCAACTATAAGCACTGAAATCAACAGATAGATAACCAGATTACGAAACAGACATGCATATATACCATATTAGCATGCTCCAATATATCGCAAAATTTGCTAATAACAATCATGCAATATCACAAGATAATGCATATACATATATTTACATCACAACAACAGTATAACGGGTAGAAAACTTGCCTGAGCGACTGGGGTTACGAATGGCTCGGGACGAGTCTGGTAACCTATAAACAACAAGTAAGTTGGAATTAAACCAAAGTCACTTGTAAATCTATACTTTAACTAACTTAGACTCTAACGCTTGATTTTGCGCTCACTGATTTGCTTAAGTCACTCGGGTACCCTCGGCTCCACCATTTTTAATAATTTAACCTTTACGAGTTTTAAAGCGATTCCTTCGCGAGTGACTTACCAACTGCCTAAAACACTTACCATAAATGTTTCACGCATTAATTAACCCTTTTTTGGTCTTTAACCTATGTTTCAAAGTAAGGCGAGGGAAAAAGTTTCGTTCGCGAAACGCCGTTACTTAAAACGGTCGTTTCTCCTAAACCGTAAATCGGAATCGAACGAACTACATATCAAAACGAAGCTCGTAACATGAGCTATCTAAACATGGCAGTGGTCACAATCTAGCAGGGGGTTCTCGGGTCCTAATGCTATGCACAAAAACAGTCCAAAGAAAATCGGACGTTACGACGGCTATGTTTACGCGATTTCCCATTTTTTTTTTTAAACCATTCAAACCCATTCCAAATCAACCCCAAATCCAACCTCAAATCCATCATACAACAATCATCCATCCTTATCACATCATAACAACCCCAACAAATCCATATTAACCATTCATACTTATGCCTAAACTTAACTTTAATCATACTTAAGTTCTTTTATTCAAAACCACAACATTTACCATTTATACTTATTCCTCACATGAACTAAAAGCTTTACTTAGGTTCTTTAACTAATTACCAAGATTTACAACTCCAACAATACAACAAAACCAACTAATCTCTACAACTCAACCAAACTTCAACCATTCAAGCATCATGCTTCACATATGCTAAATCAAACACATTCAATCCTAATTACTCAAAACTAAAGCTAGGGTTTGAAGTTTATACCTTCCTTGGAGAGTGGAGAATCAAGAGGATGGCTTGGAATCACCTTTAAAGCCCTTATCCAAGCTTAATCTAAACAAAACTTCAAGAACACAAATTTTAGTTCTTGAAAACACTATTCACCATCTTCTTTGATGATTTATAGAAAAAGATTGGCTTGGATTTAGAAGCTTAAACTTATAGGAAGTATGTAACTTAACTAGGAGAAGCTAGGATAATTACCTTGGAAAATAACAAGTGGAGGAGCTTGGACTTCCCATTTCTTAAGAAACCACCCGAGAGCTTCATGAACAAGCCTTGGTTGCTTTTGATTTTTGATGAAAATGGTTTTTGCTTGGCTTGGTTGCTTGGTTTTTGTGCTTGCTTTAGTGAATTACCTTCTTGCCCTTGGATTTGTGTGGTTACAAAGCCACCACACCTCCTCCTTCCCATGTCATGCTTATCTCATCCACATGATGTCATCCTTCCTTCCTTGTCTTCTTTCTATTGGTTGGATGACATCATTCCCATTAATCCCTTTGATTAACTTCCTAATCGTTTGCCTAATGACCGCTGATCTGCTATACGGTTCGCTTAACTTTCGTTCTCGTTTTATCGTTTGAAGGATCATACCCGGGATCTTATTACTTAGGTTCCCTTAACCTTTCTCAATATATTATATTCCTTCTATGATCCTCTTTTATAATCCTTTAATTTAAATCCTTTTTATCCTGTTACCTTATACTCAATTCTCTCCGTATATTGTGGATTTCCGGGAAAAACCAAAGTGTTCGGAATTGGATTCTGACGATCTTTACATACACTTATATACTTCATAGAGTACTAATAATATCCCATAAGATCAATAACAGAACCCCTACATAGCGTGGCATGAAAAGTTTTCTCATTCAGCAAAAACACTATTCATAAGGGTTTCAAAAATTTCCAAAATTGGGGTTATTACAGAACCTCCACCCATGCTCATACTTTTCCTCTTTATTCCTTTCTTCTCTCTTTCCTTCTGCATCTGTTCACTTCCGACTTTTACAATCGTTGCCTTTTGCACCAGAGTGGCATAGTCCGTAAGCTCAAGGATTGCCACCCTATTCTGAATCCACGGTTTCAGTCCCTGCTGAAACCTCCTAGCTTTCTTTTCCTCGGTGCTTACAAATTCCGGCACAAACCTTGATAACTCAGTAAATTTCGCTTCGTACTCTGCTACAGACAAGTTATTCTGCTTTAGCTCCAAGAACTTGAGCTCCATCTGGTTTTCCATAAACCTCGGGAAATACTTTCCCTGGAACAACTGACTAAATCTCTCCCAGGTTATAATAGCATCTGTCTCCATGTTTTTCTTGGCCTCCCACCAGTAGTTAGTTTCTCCTTTCAGAAGGTAGGTAGCAAATACAGTCTTCTGTGCCTCATCGGTACTCAAAATCTCAAAGGATTTCTCCATTTCCTTTAACCATGCCCTTGCCTCAACTGGGTCGGCTGATCCGTGGAACTCAGGGGGCTTAAGGGACTTAAAAGCCCTAAAAGAGTTTGCCACAATATTGTTATTTCCTTGAGGGGGTGGGTTGGGTTAACGTTCCAAATTCTGCCTTAGGAGTTGCATGAACTGGCCCATGGGATCCATGCCCGGGTTTGGTACCGGTTGCTCAACCTCGGTTTCTCCTTCTTCAGCCTCTATCTCAAATCCCTCAACATCATATGTTTCCTCTTCCTCTTCATACAGGGAGTCATCCTGTTCCACATAATCCTCATCTTCCTCTTCACTGTGTTCCTGGTTCCTATCATCCTGGTTATGACTTCCCTGGTCCTCAGATCCAGGGTTCGCCCTAGTTCCAATCTTTCTTGGCGGCATGATTCTGATAATAAAAAAAAATTATTGGGAAATTCAACGTTAGGTCACAATCATATACAATATTGTGCCTTGCACAGCTCTTATAATGGGGAGAACGTATATCGCAATTCTATTATTTTAAGAAAGTTCTAATACGAAGTGCAGTAATAATAATGATAAAAGCAGTGATCCCGTCACTAATGAACTGAACCAAAGGAAACAAATATATACATAATGCGATAAATACATAGTTTGATCTGGTCAAAAGTACAACAGTGCTACAGTCATCTGTCCCAAAAGTGATACACAAGAGTCTATCTGTCTAGTCAGAAAAAGGGATGCTATATACAAGTCAACTATCCCGGAAAATTGGCTCTTACTAAGGCCACGGCTAACTAGACAACTAGACTATTCCATCATCAATCCTGAATCACACACCGGAGCGGGTCAGCTCCCATACCCTTTCCATCGCACGACGGAAGATATAGTCGGCCTGCCGCCTGGAGATCCTACCATGCCTGTCCCCCTGGAGCGATCTGAGCCTCGCTCGGGATGTGAGCTCTATCCCCGTAAGCTCCCTCCTCAAGGATCGGGGTATAGAAGCCCTAGTCTCATAAGCTCGGGTACGCCTACCCGCCCTTTCTGCATCCAACTCCCGCCTGGCCTCATCCAGTCGGCCCTCGGCAACAGCCACGCGGGTCCTCAGAACATCCTGAACATATCCATGAGCTAACGAAGACTGCCTGTGGGCAGGGTCAAGAGGTGGTGAATCCGGAGCCGCTGAGGGTGCCTCTTCGGTCTGCCTAGGCTCGGAAGTATGGGTCTCTGAGCTGTCATCATCGGGAATCCAGGATAGTGGTGGAGGGGTAGGGGCTCTGACCAACGGAAGTGTGGGTAATGGGGTACCAGCATACACTACCATAGGTCCAACACGCTCCTCAGCTACTGGGACCTCATCCGGGTCCTCCTCATCTGGAATAGCAATAACCTCTGTCTCTGACTCCTCTGAGGGGTCCTCCTCATCTGAAATAGCAATGACCTCCGTTTCTGACTCCTCTGAGGGGTCCTCCTCATCCTCCTCCATCTCAGGCTCCTCCTGATCCTCAACATCTAGCAGTGCCTCAGCATGTTCACGCTCGAACATCTCAGGGTCCTCTATCTCAGGCGCCTACACATTAAACGAGCTAAGTTAATATCATGATACTTATAAGGGTTCCCGTACGGGTTTTAACTGTCAGCACTACTTTAAGTAGTCCGACCATGAACTTGGCAAGAGTTCTTATTATCTTTGTGAGTTTGTTATTATATCGACGCATCATCTCTGAGGTTTATAACGCTTAGCTCTGATACCATTTCTGTAACACCCCCAGATCCGGGGTCGGGGATCCGGGTCGTCACGGTCTTTCTTTCCACAATATCACTTCACTTAATTAATAATAATAACCTTATGCTGTGACCCCACACTAACACACACCACAACCCGTTATAGTCTCAGAGATGAAATTGAAATAAGTACAAGTCTTTGAATCCACAATTTAAAAGTTATTACAACCCAAAATGATTACTTGATAAATTTACAGTTATTTGCCATTATCTGCCACAAGTTATAATTATACATAATTGATTCTCAAAAGTAGATGGTCTGATCTACAATAGATCTACCTCTGCAGCTATAGCAGCTACAACATCATCGGGAAGACGCGGGACGCTTCCCACGTGCTTGCGCTGGGTCTGCTGGAGTCTGACCATCTTTCCTAACTGTTGTTGTGTGATGAAGAAATAAAGCAAGAGTGAACCTTACAGCTCGCAAGATAATACATAGTGATAACAATAATATAAGTATCTAAATGGATACTTACTAAAATCTTTTATCATTTGTAAGATAATTACTTACTAGATATAAGTAAAAACAAGGGATGAAGTTACCAAATACTTCACTACACTTATATCATTTATAAAGCTACCTGAACTACCACTGTTCAAAGTATAATGAGCTTTCAACAGTTCATCAGATAGATGAGACTACAAGACAAGATTTGAATAGATTAAATCTTTGAAATATTATTAAAGGAAATGAAGTTATGATATACTTCATTAAGTTCTGATATATATATATATATATATATATATCCACATATACATCTTCTTTATACAATTTCCTGAAAACCTCTGTCATGTAAAGTATGAACAGAATTGCAATATCCAATAAATTTGGAAAGGAAAAGAATTTGGCATAAACCAGATATCTTGGTGATCAAGCAAAGATACCCATAAGTAACCTTTTCTACTAGTAGATGGACGAATTCCCCACTGGTCATCACCCTGGTCGTAATAGGACCTTATGCTGGACTGCCACTCAGCCACTTATGCATTTGATGGACTCCCACTGAGCCACTTACACTATCATGGACGCCCACTGAGCCCATGTTGCTTATGCCGACTCAATAGATGGACTTACTTCCCGAACGTTGGGTAAGTAATCAATTCATTTACCAAAACTGCAACCGTGTTGCGAATATAAAATACACCACAGAGCCAGATCCCTCAGGTTTTGAGCGAGTATTTAAATCCCCTTAAAAAGGAAGATCTTAAATATAAAAATGAGTTTTGGGATCCGCTCTAACTTTTTAAAAATCATTTTGAAGACTTGAAAACACTTTAAAGAGTGTTTGGAGTAAAGCTGATTTAATGAAGTAAATCAGTCCCCAGAATATTTAGAAAATGTCTGAATATTATTATTTAAATAATATTCCCATAAAGAATAATCTTTA
This sequence comes from Apium graveolens, assembly GCF_009905375.1. NCBI lineage: Eukaryota > Viridiplantae > Streptophyta > Magnoliopsida > Apiales > Apiaceae > Apium > Apium graveolens. The sequence continues at coordinate 191,062,008 of NC_133656.1, read as the reverse complement.
TAAAAATAATTGAAGTAGAAGTATTAAAACTTATACTTGAAACGAGTATTAAATAACCAAAGATATACTTATATGAAAGTACTATCTTTATTTGAATAATCGAAAATAAGTTTGATTATTGACACCTTATTCTTTAATAAAATAAAGAATATATTTCAGTAATAAGCGGAGTCATAATACCTCGAATGGATATTATAAATAATATTCATAAAATAAAGGAGTCATACATCCTTGATTGAATATCCAAGTAATATTCAATAATAATATAAAGGAGTCATAAGCCCTCGAATAATATTCGAAATAATATTCAATAATTAATATAAAGTTATCGAATAACCCTTATTCGATTAATAGTTTTGAAAACTATGACCATATATATATATAAGTATATATATATATATTTATATCAATATATACAAAATCTACTCGGGATCCTCGACTCCCGGTTTTAGAAAATATTTTCACCTTTGGGTCCCTATACTAAGGGTATATGCAAATTACCGCTATCCTCTAGCATAGGTATTATCAACTGAATCAACAGATATATATGGAAAGAATACGAAACAGGCATGCATATATATATATATACCATAGCAGCATGCTTCAATATATTGCAACATTTGCTAATTAACCAACATGCATCTATCGCAAGATAATGCAAATACATATATACATCACAACAACAGTTATAACGGGTAGAAAACTTGCCTGAGCGACTTGGGGTGATAAAAGGCTCGGGACGAGTCTGGTAACCTATAAACAACAAGTAAGTTGGAATTAAACCAAAGTCACTTGTAAATCTATACTTTAACTAACTTAGACTCTAACGCTTGCTTTGCGCTTACTGAATCGCTTAAGTCACTCGGGTACCCTCGGCTCCACCATTTTTAATAATTTAACCTTTACGAGTTTTAAGGCGATTCTTTCGCGAGTGTCTTACCAACTGCCTAACACACTTACCATAAATGTTTCATACATTAATTAACCCTTTTTGGTCTTTAACCTATGTTTCAAAGTAAGGCGAGGGGAAAAGTTTCATTCGCGAAATGCCGTTACATGAAACGGTCATTTCTCCTAAACCGTGCATCGGAATCGAACGAACTACATATCAAAACGAAGCTCGTAACATGAGATATCTAAACATGGCAATGGTCATAATCTAGCAGGGGGTTCTCGGGTCCTAATGTTATGCACAAAAATATTCTAAAGAAAATCGGACGTTACGACGACTATGTTTACGCGATTTCCCAATTTTAAACCATTCAAAACCAACCCAATTCAACCTCAAATCCAACATACAACCAACATCCATCCTTATCACATCATAACAACCCCAACCAATTCAATTTTAACATTCATACTTATGCCTAATCTTAACTTTAACCATACTTAAGTTCTTTTAATCAAAACAACAACATTTACCATTCCATTTCAATACCATTTCAATCCCAAACTCTAAATCACAAACATCAAGCTACAATATCACCCTACTAATCAAAATCATCTTATAATACATAGGAATCTAGGGTTTGGAGATGATATACCTTCCTTGAAGTGGTGGGAGTAGCTAGGAAGCCTTAAGAAGCTTTGAGAAGTCTTAGGAATGCTTGGATCTTCAAGGAAAACAAGAAAAATTTCAAGTTAAAAACTTGAAAACACTATTCATTGTCTTCTTCTTTGATTAAATGAAGAAGATTGAGAAGGAATTGATGGCTTAAACTCATGATATAGCCCTAACTAAGCATGAAGATGATTAGGGAATTAACTCACCAATTTAGGAAGCTTGGATCTTTGATTTTGAATTTTCTTGCCTTTTGCAACAGTAAAAAGCCGAGAGCTCTCAAGAACAATGCCTTGGTTTCTTTTTGATTTTGATGAAGAATGAATTTACTTGGCTTGGTTGATTTGTTTTTGTGTTTGATTTAGTCAATTACCTATTTGCCCTTGATTTTGTGTGGTTAAAAAGCCACCACATCTCCTTCCTTCCCATGTCATGCCTATGTCATGTTGTGATGTCATCCTTCCCTCTTTGTCCTCCTCTCATTGGTTGGGTGACATCACTCACTCTAATCCATTTGATTAACTTCCTAATTGTTTGCCTAATGACCGCTGATCTGTTATACGGTTCGCTTAACTTTCGTTCTCGTTTATCGTTTGAAGGATCATACCCGGGATCTTATTACTTAGGTTCCCTTAACCTTTCTCAATACATTATATTCCTTTTTATGATCCTCTATTATAATCCTTTAATTTAAATCCTTTTTATCCTATTACCTTATACTCAATTCTCTCCGTATCTAGTGGATTTCCGGGAAAAACCAAAGTGTTCGGAATTGGATTCTGACGATCTTTACATACACTCATATACCGTATAGAGTACTAATAAAATCTCATAATATCCATAACAGAACCCCTACATAGTGTGGCATAAAAAGTTTTCTCATTCAGCAAAAACACTATTCACAAGGGTTACAAAAAGTTGAAAATTTTGGGGGTTATTACAGTCTCCCCTCCTTAAAAGGATTCCGTCCCGGAATCAAACAGAAAACAAATGGGGGTACTTTTCTAGCATCGTGCTCTCTAGTTCCCAAGTTGATTCTTCCACATTATGATTCTGCCATAGTACTCTGACTAGCTTGATCACTTTGTTCCGAAGCACCTGCTCCTTCTTATCTATAATCCTTACTGGCTTCTCCACGTAAGTTAGATCTGGCTGCACATCCACCTGCTCGTACTCCACTATGTGTCTGGCATCCCGATGATACTTCCTTAGCATTGACACATGGAACACATTATGAACTTGTTGCAAATTAGGGGGTAAGGCTAGCTCGTAAGCTAACTTTCCAATCCGTCTTAATATCTCAAAAGGTCCAATGTATCTTGGGCTTAGTTTTCCTTTCCTTCCGAACCTCATTAATCCCTTCCAAGGGGATACCTTTAGCAGTACTAAGTCCCCTATTTCATATTCCTTGTCCTTTCGGGCTAGGTCTGCATATTTCTTCTGTTTGTCTTGGGCTGCTACAAGTCGCCCTCTGATAAGATCCACTATATCTTTGGTCCTTTGGACCACTTCGGGTCCGAGCATCTTCTGCTCTCCTACTTCATCCCAGTATAAGGGAGATCGACACCTTCTTCCGTACAGGGCCTCATAAGGCGGCATTCCGATGCTAGCATGAAAGCTATTGTTATAAGAAAACTCGATCAACGGCAAGTGATCATCCTAACTCCCTTTAAAGTCTATTGCACAGACTCTCAACATATCCTCTAGTTTCTGGATGGTCCTTTCACTCTGCCCATCCGTCTGGGGATGGTACGCGGTACTCATATTTAACTTGGTCCCCGCACATTCCTGAAAGCTCCTCCAAAATCTGGAGTTGAACCTGGGGTCTCGGTCTGAGACAATGGACGCTGGGACTCCATGTCGCGTTACTATTTCCTTAAGGTAAATGTCCACCAGTCTATCGACTGTGTATCTCTCATTGATAGGAATGAAATGAGCTGACTTTGTCAGTCGGTCTATAATTACCCAAATGGCGTCGTGATTGGCTTTCGTCCTTGGCAAGCCTACAACAAAATCCATCGCTATCTGTTCCCATTTCCATTCGGGAATCTCCAGGGGTCGTAAGAGTCCACTGGGTCTCTGGTGCTCTGCCTTTACCCTTTGGCAAGTCAAACATTTGCTTACCCATTCTGCTACGTCCCTCTTCATGTTGGGCCACCAGTAATATTCCTTCAAATCCCTATACATCTTGGTACTTCCCGGGTGAATGGAATACCTTGAACTATGGCTTTCATCCAATATCTCATCTTTAAGCTCTTGAACATTCGGAACCCAAATCCGGTAGGAGTACCTCATTATCCCTTTATCATCTTTCTCAGTATGGATCTCCTCTCCAGTCATTGACTCTCTACCTTCATTCATTATTTTCTCCTGGCACAATCTGATCTTTTCCAATAACTCTGGCTGCATTGAGATCTCAAAAAGCTTTTCAGTTCCAGTTCCGGTTACCTTTACTTCTATTTCCATTTTCTCAAAATCCCTTATCAATTCTTCCGAAGTTGTTATCATTCTGAGTCTTTCCTTTCTACTAAGGGCATCAGCCACCACATTGGCTTTCCCTGGATGATAGAGAATCTCACAATCATAGTCCTTGATTAGTTCTAACCATCTCCTCTGGCGCATGTTGAGCTCTTTCTGCGTAAATATGTACTTGAGGCTCTTATGGTCTGTGAAAATCTCGCACTTCTCTCCATACAAGTAGTGCCTCCAAATTTTTAAGGCAAATACTATTGCCGCGAGCTCAAGGTCATGAGTAGGATATCTAACCTCGTATTCCTTCAATTGCTGAAATTGCTCATGGGGAGCCAGAGGATGAAAGTGAGTTTTATACTCAGGAAGAACTTGAACAGTTGGAGGATAAATCTATGGCATACATGGCTGCAAAATTTAGTCATGTTAGATTCAGAAGGAAACCCAACTACAAACCAAGGGGTTCGTCAGGGAGATTTCAGAAAGGAAGCTACTCATCAGGGTTAAGCTCCAGAAGACGCTACAAGTCAAGTTGGGTAGACAAGAGAAAAATAAGATTTTACAACTGCAATGAGTTGGGGCACTTTGCATCTGATTGCAGAAAGCCCAAGGAAGCAAAAGGAAAAGATAACTAAAAAAGAAGGAAACTTATGAAGACCTGAAGAGGCAGAATGATAAGTTGAAACAGAAGCTAAATGCTTATGTGGTTAAGGAAAAGGGAAGAGCGTACATTGTTGAAGGAAAAAGATGGGATGATACTGATCCAGATGAAGAGGAAGAGTATGCGAATCTAGCTCTTATGGCAGACTATGCAGAGGAATCACCACAATCATCTCAGGTTCATGAACTTACCACTATTGATATGTCTATGTCTGAATACAAATCTACTGTGCATGAACTTACTTTAGAATTGTATAATGTTCATACAAGCATGCTCGCATATAAACTTGAAAATGATAAGTTAGTTCTTAAAGCTGAGAGTTTAACCTCTAGAAATGAAGAACTAGAATTGCTTGTAGTTGGCTTAGAAGACCTTAAACAAAAGAATGAATATTTAGAGAATAAGGTTGTGCATCGCAGACATAGAGGCCATTCTTAGAAACCAAATTGCTAATTTAGAAAAGAAGTTACAGGCGTTTAAGAATGCAACTTTGACTCAGAAGGAGATAATAGATAGTCAAAGATTTAAATCTAAGACTTCAATAGGTTCTGACTATTCTAAGCTGAACAGTAAGAAGCATAGTGGTGCATCTGAGGTAAACATGTTTGTCTCAGAAAAGGTATCATATGTCATTAAGGATGCTGTATCTCCGTTGTTTACTGAGTCTGTTTCAGAACCTTTGGATGAAGTAAGTTTGCTAATCAATAAGGAATTGATTGTTGATGATATGGAGAAAGAGAAGGTAGAGGAATCCCCTAAAACTCCTAAGGCTCCAGCTAGTAAAGCTAAATCCAAAGTTGACCTAGGTAATAAGGTGGATAACAAAGAACCTGAAACACTTAAGAAACCGGACCCAATAGATAACTCTAAGACTGGTGAGAGCGTTAAGGTTAAGGCTAATACGAACATGAATGGTAAAGTAAGTGTAAACAAGAAATCTGATTTTACATCTTCCTCATCTGCATCTAGAAAGTTATGTAATAATTACAATTCTGCTGCACACCTTACACATGCATGCACAAAAGCTAAAGTAGAATCTGCTAAAACTTCTAGTATGCCTTCCATGCCTAACATGCCTAGTTTTCATGAGCCTTGTGGCATAGTTGGTTGAATGCCATGTGCATTTATTACCATGTCTGAGTATTTTAAAGCTTTTCATGCATCTGCTAGCACTTGCACTGACACTAAGACAGACATGAGTAATAATCACATACGGGCCAAGATTGTAGTACCTCTTATCTCTAAGTCTGACAACTCTGTTAAGACTAGCACTGAGAAGGAGTCAGTCAAAGTGAAAGCTAAGCCTGTTAAAGTTTCATTTATTGATTCTGTTTCTACCCCTAAACCTTCAGGACCCAAGAAAATTTGGGTACCAAAGTCTTCTTAAACAATCTGTGTTTGCAGGGTAAGGTTCGAAAGGAAAAGATCATGTGGATTATGGATAGTGGTTGTTCTAGGCACATGATAGGAGAAAAGTCCCTGCTCACAGGTGTGGTTGAGAAATCTGGCCCTATAGTTACCTTTGGAGATGACATCAAAGGATTTACTAAGGGATCTGGCAATTTAGAAATTGGTAATGTCATCATTGAAAACATCTCTCTTGTGGAAGGATTGAAGCATAATCTTCTGAGCGTCAGTCAGTTTTGTGACAAAGGATATAATATTAATTTTAGACTAGAAAGATGTTTGATCACTCATAGGAAAGATGAGAAGCTTGCTTTACAGGGAGTAAGGAAAGGTAATCTGTTCGTAGCTGACTTGAAGTCTACCTATGATGGAGTAATGAGATGTTTTTATAGCAAAGCTTCATCAGAACAAAGTTGGCTATGGTACAAGAAGCTCTCGCACTTGAACTCCAAGACAATGAACTCTCTGGTTAAGAGGGAATTAGTGAGAGGACTACTATAGATGGAATTATGTCAAGAAGGACTCTGTGAAGCATGTGAAAAGGGGAAATCAAAGAAAGCATCACACATAAGTAAGGAAATGACAAGCATAACCGAACTTCTTCAGTTAATTCACATGGATTTATTTGGTCCAGTGAACGTGTTGTCACTATCAAGGAAAAGATATGCTTTAGTGATAGTCGATGATTACTCCAAGTACACATGGGTGTTGTTCTTGTAATCAAAGGATGAAGCACCACAGTTGATAGTTGATCATATAAAGAAGATTGAGATGGAAGTGAAACTACCTGTCAAAAAGATCAGACCAGACAATGGGACAGAGTTCAAGAATGCATATCTAAATAAATTCTGTACATGGAAAGGTATTTCGAGACAGTACTCAGCCCCAAGAACTCCACAACAAAATGGAGTAGTAGAAAGGAAGAATCGAACCTTGGTTGAAGCAGCAAGGACTATGCCAAGTGAATCAAGTCTTCCTACCTACTTCTGGGCTGAAGCTGTCAACACAGCGTGTTACAGTCAAAATCGTACCCTGATTAATAAAGATCATGATAAGACTCCTTATGAGATTATGGCTGACAAGAAACCAACACCGAAATACTTTCATGTGTTTCGAGTTAAATGTTTTGTACTAAAGGAAGGAAATGAACATCTGTGAAAGTTTGATGCTAAAGCGGAAGAAGGCATATTTCTTGGCTATTCTCTGGAATCTAAAGCTTACAGGGTTTATATGATTACTGATCAGAAGGTGATTGAAAGCCTTAATATAATGTTCAATGACACCAAGTTGACAAGCCTACAAAGAGAAAAGGATTCTGAATATCTGGAATTTAAAAATCTTCCAGATGATCCTTTGGATATAGAAGAACCTGAGTTTGATATTTCTATACCTATAGAACATGATAATGCTGATCCTGAATCAAGTGGTGGTAATGGTGGAAAAAATGATTATGACAATCATACATGAACCCCTTCAAGAACTACTGCTCAAAGATTAGAATCATCAAGTCATGGTGGCAGCAAATCAGGGGGAGCAGGAAGAGGATCTACAGTTCACACTTAACATCATGCTGAACAAGGGGAAACATCAAAATCCTATCTGCCTCGATAAAGAGTCTGGAACAGAGACCATCCCTTTGAACTGATCATTGGTGATCCTGACACATGAGCGAGAACTAGACATGCCACACAGAATGAATGTCACTTTTCAGGGTTTCTCTCATAAATGGAACCTATGAAAGTGGACAAGGCACTTAAAGATCCAGATTGGGTTATTGCTATGCAAGAGGAACTCAATCAGTTTGAGAGGCAGAAGGTATGAAAGCTAGTAACCCGACCAAAGGAGAAGTCAGTGATAGGCACTAAGTTGGTATTCAGAAACAAGTTAGATGAATATGGCATTATAATGAGAAACAAGGCCAGAATGGTAGCTAAAGGTTACTCTCAAGAAGAGGGTATATATTATGATGAAACCTATGCACCAGTAGCTAGAGTACTTGAGGCAATCAGGATGTTTCTGGCATTCGCAACACATTCAGATTTCAAGGTTTATCAAATGGATGTGAAGAGTGCATTCCTGAATGGGGAGCTAGAAGAAGAAGTGTATGTGGAACAACCTCCAGGCTTTGAAGATCCAAATCTGGATGACTTTGTATACTTTTTATTCAAAGCTCTTTGTGGTCTTAAGCAAGCTCCAAGGAAATGGTTTGACACTCTCTCTGAGTTTTTAATTGAAAATGGTTTTACTAGAGGTGTTATAGATAAAATTCTATTTCATAAAATGCATAAATATGATATGATATTAGTTTAAGTGTATGTTGACAATATTATATTTGGCTCTACTAATGATGATCTTTGCAAGAGATTTTCTAAGCTAATGCAGATTAAGTATGAAATAAGAATGATGGGAGAGGTGAACTACTTTCTTGGATTAAAAGTGAGTCAAAGGAAAGATGGTATATTCATCTGTCGATCCAAGTACATCAGAAAACTTCTCAAGAAGTACAATCTGGAAGACTCAACTCCGGCAAAGACTCCAATGCCAACAGCCACTAAGTTTGATCAGGACAAAACTGGTAAGAAAGTTAACATCACAAGCTCCAGAGGTATGATAGGCTCATTACTTTATCTTACAGCAAGTAGGCCAGATATCATGTTTGCAACTTGCTTATGTGCTAGATTTCAAGCTGACCCTAAAGAGTCTCATTTTATAGCTGTTAAGAGGATATTTAGGTATCTTAAGGGGACTCCAAATCTTCGGGAAGTCAGTTTCTTGGAAGAAGATTGGTATCCTGGAATAGCAAGAAGCAGCACTCAGTATCCACATCAACTGCTGAAGCTGAACACATAGCTGCTGGAAACTGTTGTGCTCAAATCTTGAGGATGAGGAATCAACTCCGGGATTATGGTCTGTTGGTATCAAAGATTCCAATATTATGTGACAATACAAGTACCATAGCAATCTCAAACAATCCAGTTTAGCACTCAAGAACAAAGCATATTGATATCAGGTATCACTTTATCAGAGAGCATGTCACCAATGGAATTGTGGAATTATATTTTGTACCCACAAAGGATCAAATTAGAGACATCTTCACAAAACCACTTGATGAAAACACTTTCTCTAAGTTGGTTAGTGAACTTGGGATGCTAAATCTTTCTAATTAATAAATTAGAGGTCAATAACTGCAATTTATCTTAAATAAATTCACTTGTTATTTAATGTCGATATTTTAAGGACAAGTGAATTTATGTGTCATTATTTATTTCTTGTATTTCAAATATTTGTGTGCTTGTATCTACTTGATAAATATTTTAGCAAACTTTTTTGATAAATTGTTTGAAAATAATTTATTCATAATTGGTTAAGTTATGAATAAAATATTGTAGCATAATTTTGATTGAATTAATTGAGACTTTATCAATTCAATGATAAAAGTTTTAATTTTAATAATCAAAGTTGTGATTTATTAGTTTTAGTGGACTTTAAATAATTTGATATTTAAAGAGGTTCATTAAAATTAATTTGAAATAAACAACATAATTTATTTCATAAAGATATAATTATTATCAAAGTAATGATTATAATTATTTAATTGTGAAAAAAGATTGTGAATTATTTCTAATCGCAAGTTACTTATATGCATACAACCATTCGAATAGCAAAAGAGAGACCACGTTTTTTAATTGATTAAAAGTATACCCAAACTCTGTCAAAATTCATACCAATCACAGTTTATTGTAGCCTAAGCCATTACCTTTCTGTAGACTGCAAAAACTTGAGATTTCACCGGTTAAACAGAGAGATCCCGATTTGTGGTTGCATAATTCTAAGGTGTAATATCCGGGATATATTGTTTAATTATTTTGCTATTAAATAATTATTATGTGTGTTCAGTATCCATTCTGTGAGTTAATTGTTAAATGTTATCTATACTTGGATATTCAAAAATAATATTAATTGAGTATTTTAATTTTTATATGTCCAAAATAAAACATAGATAATTGTAATATCTTCCGAATTATTTTTATGTTGATTTATGGATTTATAAAGATCATATGAAATTTATAAAATCTTTTTCCGAGTATTTAAAATCTATTTTATAAAAACGGGAACCAATCGACGTCAACCGTTGTTACGTTTTTGGAACCCGAAACTTTTCCGAGAACTCCTTCCTAACCTAATTGTAATATTCCGAGCATTTTCCATGTTTCGACTTTTTCGATCCGGCGTACGGTTTGTCCTGCGCGGGTCTCGGCGCAACATTTTCGATACAGTATTCGTTTCGGTAAATCAATAAAACCCGTATTTTCGATAAACGGGAGCTTTTTATTAAACTATCACAATTATCACTTCGTAATACGTGTAACCAGGCGCTGAGACCAAGACCGCAGTACAAATTGTACTGATTTGGATAATTATCCCGAAAACCGATACCGTTTGGATCTGCTTTTACAAATAAACATACCGTTTTATATCCGGAATGATCCAACGGGATACTAATATTCCGTAAATATAAATAGCCTTTTACCGTATTTTATTTCGTATCAAAATCATTTGCAGATAGTTAATTTTATAATTTTCAGAGAAAAACCCTAATTACATAAACTGTTCTAAGAATCAAACAGCAAAACGAAGGCGTTACCGATCTCTGTTTTCAAAGCTTGAGTAACCAAAACGAAGGATTTGAAGTGTTCTATTAGATTCTAAGCTTTGTTTCACTGCAGAATCAAAGGTTTATTTTCTGGAAATTTATTTATTTTCGAATTAAATTTATTAAAAATATGAATTTTTGTTCGGATGATTGTTTGTATGATTTGATGATTGCATGTTGTAGAGCTTGTTTTCCTGATGATTTTGATATATTATACGTCTGATTTTGAGTTCAATAACATGTTCAAAATTGAGTTTGATTTTCGAGTTTTAAAATTAGGGTTTATAACCCGTATGAATGTTCTTAATTGAAATTTGGGGGTTTCTTATTCTGAAATAGATTGATGTTGTGGTATAGTGTATTGTATTCTCTGTGAAATTTGCAATCTAGTCGTACAAGTTTCATGAATCAACGAGGTCTGTAGAGAAGGGAGTTGTGTTTTGAAGTTTACGTTGAACCCGCCGGAAACCGGCGAGTTTCTTGATCAAATTCCGGCCAAGTCTGAGGTTATTGATGAATTTTGATTGCAGATATAGGTTCCTGGTGTTGTGTAGTTTAATTCTGGAGGTGATGGTGGTGGGAGGATGCCGGAGGTGAGTTCTCCGGCCATCCCCGATTTTCCGGCAACTGAAACTGCAAAATTGCAGTTTAGTCCCTGTATTTTTGAAGATGATGAAGTTTAGTCCCTGTAGTTTGCAAAGTTTTCAAAAATAGGATTCCTGTTTATAAAATGTATAAAAATCATATTTCCTATTTATTTTTTTTATAAAAATTCATTTTTAATTTCTGAAAATTCTGAAAATTATTATTTTAATTCCGAAAATTATTTTTAATTCAAAAATAAATCTGAATTAATTAGTTAATTAATTTCAGTTAATTTTTAATTAATTAATTGGTCAATTAATTTGAAAATTAATTGATTAATTGATTTAATTAATTATTAATTGATTTTAATCAATTATTTAATTAGATTTAATTATTTAAAAATAATTTAAAAATTCTGAAAAATAGTTTCGAGCTTTAAAATATTATTCTAAATTATTTCCAAAGCTCGATAATTATTATAAAATTGTTTTGAAGCCAGAATTGGCCAACCGAACCCTGTTTATTAACCTGAAATTGATCCAATGACCCGTTCTAATTCCGAAAAATGTTTTAAAAATCATTTTAAATACCCGAAAGCCTATTTATGACCCGAGACTTCTTTATAAATGACATATCATTGATTACGTGATATATTATGTGTTATATGTGACTTGTTGATTGACTATTGATCTATATATTCAGTGTTTACTTGATTATTACGTAACTTTCAATCCTATTAATCGGATTTGGGTAAAACGAAGGGTAGATAGAAGTATGTGTTAAATAGAATCCTATGAGTTGATGATTGATAGATGCTTATGATATGTGAGCAGAAGAGGCAAGGCGTAGGAAAGGGAAACAGGTAGTTGAGAAGTAAGACGATTGTGATTGGAAGCGAGTGTAGAATAGTAAGCTAGTACCAGGCAAGTGTTCTGAACTTTCTCGAGATATTGTAGTACTTGATAGTCTTGTTGATATTGCAAGTGCTTTGAAGCACTGTACCCTAAACCTTGATTCCATTTATTGATCTTGAGCCGTAACCTGATTCTTTCTAGACCATTGATTGTTGTATACCCAAACACGAACCTCAAGTACACGATCCTACTCTACAAATACATACAAACTAAATATTAAACACTGAACCAGTTTGCTTACACATTCAAATCTTTGTATTTTATGCTTTGAAAGACCCAATCCTTGAAACCCTGAAACATTGATTCCTTTGTTATCCAATTCTTTCATTACCTAGCATCCAAGCTTTGAAATTACCTTATTGATCCTTACAAGGATTGAAACCCTTTCATTGTTAGACACTCATTGTTGTTAATGATTCTGGTTATTGATTATTATTGCTTATTCTGTTATTATGTTAGAATTGGATTGTTTTTATAAAATTATGGACCAGATTCGTGGTCAGACCATATAATGGTCAAGTTAGGCCAATGTGTGCCTTGGATCCAGTAGTTAGAGCAGTGGTGTGTGCTCTCGGGGTTAGTGCGTGACTGATCAGCAGCCTAACCTTGGTTTTTAACATGAAAATATAATATCCAATTCTAAATCATAATCCATTGTTCACTTGATATCATAACCATATTCACTTGATGATCATTATTCTCAGTTTTGTCATTGTGACTTGCTGAGCTAGTTAGCTCATTTGTGCAATGTTGTTTATATTCTTTCCAGTTAAAAAGGAACCAGTTGGTAGCAAGGATCCCCAGTCCAGTGCGAGAGCTAGGGATTAAGGTTGTTGAAGCTAAGCTAGTAGGCATCTCTTGGAATAATTTAAGTTTGTAAAAGTTTGTAATATGTTTAATACTCAGTTGAGTTTGACTAGTTGAGATTTGATCGGTATGTAATATAAGTAGATGTGTGGCTTGTGTGCATACTTTTACATGTTGCGATCCGTGGTAGTTGGTAAATAGGGTCACTGCATATAATTGTTATCTTTATTATTGTTATAAGCATGTTATAAATAAGGCGTGTGTGTGTGTGGACCCGAAACTTCTGACCCGGGTTTGGAGGGCGCCACTGGTTTGGTATCAGAGCTACAGGTTATAAGTCACTGACACAAGCCTAGGTTGACGGGAATGGGTAGAGGGTTAGGATTAGAAGTAAGGAATAGAAAGATAGAACGTCGAGAGGTTGAGGGCTTCGGTATATCAGGTATTAGTGTAATACGCGTTATGGTTCGAGATTCTGATATTGCGATATGATTTGAGATAGCAGCGATGGCCGACTCTTTTATTCCCGTATCAGCTGATTACTCAGAGCCTTTAGTTGGAGTGCCGTCTTCGGATCCACGTCCTGTTGTTCCACCAGTGTTGGCTATACTACCTCCACCTGTGTTGCAGCCCGTACCATTGCAGGCTATTCCACCTCCAGGCATGAGGCCACCTGTCAGAGGACCCCCACCTGCTGATTCAGGCTTTACTAGTCATTCAGTCACAAGAGTACCTTTCAAGTTCTCTTCCTATCATGTCCCATATCATCAGTTTGAGGCTTGCCTTATGGAGCAGCGATTCCTACAGGGTCAGATCCAGGAGTTATTGCATATCATGCGTACCAGAGAGATGGGGAGTGGTGAGAGACGACTTAGAGAGAGGCTCCAGGCATTTTATAGAGCAGCTGCTGTGAGGATTGCTGAGGCTACACATGAGGACATCACCCCTGATTTCCTAGTGGAGTGGGCTAAGTGGGTTCCAGAGGAGCTTGAGGAGATAGGAGGTCCAGATTTGCCATGAGCCAGAGATTCAGAGATGGAGATGCTGAGCAGTGTTGTTATGGTTATATAGTATGTACAATAGTGTGTAGTGTGTATCAGTAGACTTTTGAGTTATCTTTATAGACTAGCTATGCTGACTAGTGAGTAGGTTTTTGTACCTTTTTGCTTTTACTTCCGAAGCGTCTTTACGCTTGTACTACCTAAAACTTTTGATCTATATATATCAGTACCTTTTTCCTTTCCAGCACTGTCATTTACTTTATTGCACCTGTTTTACCTTACCTTATCTATTACACCAGTTATACCCCTGTGATACCATGTACCCTGTTGTCCATAACTGTTTATATATTTGTAAAGAAGCATGCAATTTACTTAGTTACAACTGTTTTCAAAAAGAGATATTTCTGTTTTGCAAAACTGTTCTTTTATGCAAAAGATTGATTCAAAAGCTAAATAAGTTGATTGATTCTTTACAGAAAATGCCCCCCAGAAGAAATACCCGCACCAACACCCAGAATGAAGAAACCAACAACAATAACAACCAAGATGATACAAACCCAAATGTGAACCCAGGACCCATGGACCCAGCAATAGCCCAGATTCTTCAAATCTTGGCCCAACAAACAGTTCACCTGGCACAACAACAACAAAGACAAACCAACCCCCAGGTAACTTTTAAAACTTTTCAAGCAGTAAACCCACCAGAATTCAAGGGTTCCTTAGAGCCAATTGAAGCAAATGTTTGGTTAAAGGAAATAGAGAAGGCATTTGCCTTAGTGAAAGTAAAGGAGGAACGTAAGGTTGAGTTTGCAAGTTACTATCTGAAGAATGAAGCCACCTATTGGTGGGAGATGGTGAAGACATTGGAAGGTACAGATGTTATTACTTGGGAAAGGTTTAAGGAATCGTTTTTAGAAAAGTATTTTCCTCAGTTTGTTCAGTATCAAATGGAGCTGAAGTTTTTAGAATTAAAGCAAGAGAACATGTCGGTAATAGATTATGAGGGTAAGTTTGAGGAATTATCAAGGTATGTACCGTCGTATGTGGATACTGACAGGAAGAAGGCTAAAAGATTCCAGCAAGGTTTGAAACCCTGAATCAGAGGGAAGGTAGCCATTTTTGAATTGGATACCTATGAAGGAGTAGTACAAAAGGCTATGATCGCAGAGACAGAGAGTGAGATGTTCCATAAGGAGAAAGAAAGCAAGAAAAGGAAAGTTGAGGGAAGTGAGGGTCAGTCACAACCAGGGAAGTTTCCAAATTTTAAGAAGGGCAAGTTTCAGCCAGATAGAAATTTTAATTTCAGGAAACAGAATGTAGGAGACGGAGGCCAGGGCAACCGTCCAGTTAATACAAATCAGCCAAATCACTTGAGACTAACTTTTCCAGATTGTCAAGTATGTGGAAAGAAGCATGGAGGAGTTTGTAATAAGTTGAATGTGGTATGTTTCAAATGCAACCAGAAAGGGCACTATTCGAGGGAGTGCCGAAATCAGCCAACAAGAGAACCAGAAAGTAAGGATCAGCCTATCCGGAATCCAGCAGCAAAGGTTCCAGCCATGGGATTTATGTGCTTTAAATGTGGAAAGCCAGGACATATGGCCAGGGATTGCAAGACATCAGCCCCAGTCAGTAATGCATTAAGGATTATGGGATCTACCCCAGCAGTGAATGAGACTCCAAGGGCTAGAGTTTTTGACATGTCGGTGAAGGATGCAATCCAGGATACGGATGTCGTGGCAGGTACGCTTAATGTGAATTCTTTATGTGCCAAAGTGTTAATAGATTCGGGAGCAATTCGATCGTTTGTTTCACAAGATTTTGTTAGTAAGTTAAATTGTCCAGTTGAGTATTTAAATGAAATAATGACTGTGGAATTAGCAAATCAAGAACGTGTATCTGTTAATCAAGTTTGTGGGAATTGTGAGATTGAGATTTTGGGTAGTAAGTTTTGTGTAGATTTGATACCATTTAAGTTAGGAGAATTTGACGTTATATTAGGGATGGATTGGTTATCTAGGCACGATGCCCAGATAGATTGTCGAAATAAGAAGGTAATGGTGAAAACGCCTGACGAAAGGATAGTAACGTTCAAGGGCCAGAAACAAGTAAAGAAGTTCTTAACCATAAATCAAACTAAGAAGTTATTACGGCAAGGATGCAAGCATTTTATAGCCTACGTGATTGACAAGAGTCAGGAGCCAGCAAAACTTGAAGATATTCCAGTTGTGAATGAATTTCCAGACGTATTTCCCGACGAGTTACCAGGACTTCCTCCAGATAGAGAAATTGAATTTGTGATCGACTTAGCACCTGGAACAGAACCAGTATCCAAGGCCCCGTACAGAATGGCGCATGTTGAGATGAAAGAGCTAGCAAAGTAATTGCAGGAGTTGTTAGAAAAAAGAGTAATCAGACCCAGTGTATCCCCGTGGGGAGCCCCGGTATTATTCGTCAAAAAGAAAGATGGAAGCATGAGACTGTGTATCGACTACAGAGAGCTCAACAAGCTTACAATCAAGAATAAGTATCCGTTACCTAGAATTGACGATCTGTTCGACCAGTTGAAGGGAGCCAAGTATTTCTCCAAAATTGATTTAAGATCAGGATATCATCAACTAAAGATCAAGCCAGAAGATATACCAAAGATAGCTTTCAGAACAAGGTATGGACATTACGAGTTTTTAGTGATGTTTTTTGGGTTGACCAATGCCCCGACAGCGTTTATGGACCTGATGAACAGAATTTTCAAGGAGTATTTGGATAAGTTTGTTATTGTGTTTATAGACGATATTTTAATCTATTCAAAGACGGAAGAGGATCATGCGGAACATGTGAGAACGGCTTTGGAGATTTTAAGAAAAAAGAAGTTATATGCTAAATTCTCGAAGTGTGAGTTTTGGCTACAGGAAGTTCAGTTTTTAGGACACATAGTCAGTAACGAAGGAATCAACGTGGACCCGGCCAAGATCGAGGCAATTACGAATTGGGAGAGATCGAGAACACCCACTGAGGTAAGAAGTTTCTTGGGATTGGCAGGATATTATCGACGATTCGTTCAGAATTTCTCAAGGATTGCAACACCATTGACAAAGCTTACACGAAAGAATGAAAAGTTTATATGGAACGACAAGTGCGAAGAAAGTTTTCAGGAGTTGAAGCGAAGATTAATCACGACACCTGTTTTGTCACTTCCAGATGATCAAGGGAATTTCATAATTTATAGTGATGCTTCTCACAAAGGACTAGGATGTGTTTTAATGCAACACGAAAAGGTGATTGCGTATGCGTCAAGGCAATTGAAACCACACGAACAGAAGTATCCTACTCATGATTTGGAGCTAGCAGCCATAGTTTTCGCTTTGAAGATTTGGAGACATTATTTGTATGGAGAAAAGTGCGAGATTTTCACGGATCACAAAAGCTTAAAGTACATATTCACACAGAAGGAACTTAATATGTGGGAAAGGAGATGGTTAGAGTTGATCAAAGACTATGATTGCTCGATTAATTATCATCGCGGTAAAGCGAACGTGGTAGCAGACGCATTGAGTTGGAAGGAAAGGTTGAATGTGTTATCAGTACCTGAAGATATATATAAGGAATTTCAGAAATTGGAATTGGAGATTAAAGTTTGCAAGCCTGAGGAAGTAAAAGTGTACAGTATGACTTTCCAACCGGAGTTATAAATGTCAGGAAGATGTAATGGATCAAGATATAAAACATTTGGTAGGGGAAGAGTTATGCACACAAAAGGATGATCAAGGTATTCTGAGGTTTTCATCTAGAATTTGGATTCCACCGGTGACAGAGTTAAAGAATTAAATTTTACAGGAAGCACATAGTTTAAGATATTACATCCATCCAGGAAGTATCAAAATGTATAGAGATTTAAAGAAGAATTATTGGTGGCCAGACATGAAGAGGGAAATTGTGGAATGGGTTAGCAAATGTTATACCTGTCAGAGGGTTAAAGCAGAGCATCAGAGACCAAACGGATTGCTACAGCCATTGGAGATTCCAGAATGGAAGTGGGAACACATTGCCATGGATTTTATAGTTGGATTACCAAGGACAAGGGATAATCATGATGCCATTTGGGTTATAGTGGATAGACTTACCAAGTAAGCTCATTTTCTGCCTATAAATGAAAGATTTTTGCTCGACAAGTTGGTCCATATGTACCTGAAGGAAATTGTAGTTCGTCATGGAGTTCCTGTGTCTATTGTATCTGATCGAGATCCAAGGTTTAATTCAAGATTTTGGAAGAGTTTTCAAGAATGTTTGGGAACAAGACTGAATATGAGTACGGCCTATCACCGCAGACGGACGGCCAAAGTGAAAGAACGATCCAGACAATCGAGGACATGTTACGTGTTTATGCTATTGATTTCAAAGGAAGTTGGGATGAGTATTTACCCCTGGTAGAGTTTGCTTATAACAACAGTTATCATGCCAACATTGGAATGCCACCCTATGAAGCCCTTTATGGAAGCAAATGTAGATCTCCAATATATTGGGACGAAGTAGGAGAACGCAAAATACTCGGACCTGAATTGGTGCAGCAGACAAAGGAAGTTGTTGAAATTATCCAGAAGAGATTAATAGCCGCACAAGATCGTCAGAGGAAGTATGCAGACCTGTCAAGGAAGGACATGGAATTTGAAGAAGGGAGCTTGGTATTATTGAAAGTATCACCATGGAAAGGACTAACGAGGTTTGGGAAGAAAGGGAAGCTAAGCCCAAGATATGTCGGACCTTTTGAGATTTTAAAACGCGTTGGGAAAGTAGCTTATGAATTGGCGTTACCACCGCACATGGTGCACATTCACAATGTTTTTCACGTATTGATGCTCAAGAAATATAATCTAGACTCCAGGCATGTAATAGAATATGAGCCAATAGAGCTTTAGGCAGATTTGTCATATATAGAGAGTCCGATAGAGATTCTAGAGGAGAGAGAGAAAGTATTGAGAAATAAAGTGGTAAAGTTAGTAAGAGTATTATGGAGAAACCCAAAGGTTGAAGAGTCAACCTGGGAATTAGAAAGTGATATGAGAAAAAAATACCCTCATTTGTTTTCTTAGGAGATTCTGAGGACAAAATCCTTTTAAGGGGGGAAGGATGTAATATCCGGGATATATCGTGTAATTATTTTGCTATTAAATAATTATTATGTGTGTTCAGTATCTATTCTGTGAGTTAATTGTTAAATATTATCTGTACTTGGATATTCAAAAATAATATTAATTGAGTATTTTAATTTTTATATGTCCAAAATAAAACATAGATAATTTTCATATCTTTCTAATTATTTTTATGTTGATTTATGGATTTATAAGGATCATATGAAATTTATAAAATCTTTTTCCGAGTATTTAAAATCTATTTTATAAAAACGGGAACCAATCGACGTCAACCGTTATTACGGTTTTGGAACCCGAAACTCTTCCGAGAACTCCTTCCTAACCTAATTGTAATATTCTGAGCATTTTCCATGTTTCGACTTTTTCGATCCGGCGTACGGTTTGTCCTGCGCGGGTCCTGGCGCAACATTTTCGATACAGTATTCGTTTCGGTAAATCAATAAAACCCGTATTTTCGATAAACGGGAGCTTTTTATTAAACTATCACAGTTATCACTTCGTAATACGTGTAACCAGGCGCTGAGACCAAGACCGCAGTACAAATTGTACTGATTTGGATAATTATCCCGAAAACCGATACCGTTTGGATCAGCTTTTACAAATAAACGTACCGTTTTATATCCGGAATGATCCAACGGGATACCAATATTCCGTAAATATAAATAGCCTTTTACCGTATTTTATTTCGTATCAAAATCATTTGCAGATAGTTAATTTTATAATTTTCAGAGAAAAACCCTAATTACATAAACTGTTCTAAGAATCAAACAGCAAAACGAAGGCGTTACCGATCTCTGTTTTCAAAGCTTGAGTAACCAAAACGAAGGATTTGAAGTGTTCTATCAGATTCTGAGCTTTGTTTCACTGCAGAATCAAAGGTTTATTTTCTGGAAATTTATTTATTTTCGAATTAAATTTATTAAAAATATGAATTTTTGTTCGGATGATTGTTTGTATGATTTGATGATTGCATGTTGTAGAGCTTGTTTTCCTGATGATTTTGTTATATTATACGTCTGATTTGGAGTTCAATAACATGTTCAAAATTGAGTTTGATTTTCGAGTTTTAAAATTAGGGTTTATAACCCGTATGAATGTTCTTAATTGAAATTTGGGGGTTTCTTATTCTGAAATAGATTGATGTTGTGGTATAGTGTATTTTATTCTCTGTGAAATTTGCAATCTAGTCGTACAAGTTTCATGAATCAACGAGGTCTGTAGAGAAGGGAGTTGTGTTTTGAAGTTTACGTCGAACCCGCAGGAAACCGGCGAGTTTCTTGATCAAATTCCGGCCAAGTCTGGGGTTATTGATGAATTTTGATTGCAGATATAGGTTCCTGGTGTTGTGTAGTTTAATTCTGGAGGTGATGGTGGTGGGAGGATGCCGGAGGTGAGTTCTCCGGCCACCCCCGATTTTCTGGCGACTGAAACTGCAAAATTGCAGTTTAGTCCCTGTATTTTTGAAGATGATGAAGTTTAGTCCCTGTAGTTTGCAAAGTTTTCAAAAATAGGATTCCTGTTTATAAAATGTTTAAAAATCATATTTCCTATTTATTTTTATTATAAAAATT
Source organism: Apium graveolens (assembly GCF_009905375.1). Taxonomy (NCBI): domain Eukaryota; kingdom Viridiplantae; phylum Streptophyta; class Magnoliopsida; order Apiales; family Apiaceae; genus Apium; species Apium graveolens. The sequence continues at coordinate 191,041,231 of NC_133656.1, read as the reverse complement.
CATTTTTAATTTCTGAAAATTCTGAAAATTATTATTTTAATTCCGAAAATTATTTTTAATGCAAAAATAAATCTCAATTAATTAGTTAATTAATTTCAGTTAATTTTTAATTAATTAGTTGGCCAATTAATTCAAAAATTAATTGATTAATTAATTTAATTAATTATTAATTGATTTTAATCAATTATTTAATTAGATTTAATTATTTAAAAATGATTTAAAAATTACGAAAAATAGTTTCGAGCTTTAAAATATTATTCTAAATTATTTCCAAAGCTCGATAATTGTTATAAAATTGTTTCGAAGCCAGAATTGCCCAACCGAACCCTGTTTATTAACCCGAAATTGATCCAATGACCCGTTCTAATTCCGAAAAATGTTTTAAAAATCATTTTAAATACCCGAAAGCCTATTTATGACCCGAGACTTCTTTATAAATGACATATCATTGATTACGTGATATATTATGTGTTATATGTGACTTGTTGATTGACTATTGATCTATATATTCAGTGTTTACTTGATTATTGCGTAACTTTCAATCCGATTAATCGGATTTGGGTAAAACGAAGGGTAGATAGAAGTATGTGTTAAATAGAAACCTATGAGTTGATGATTGATAGATGCTTATGATATGTGAGCAGAAGAGGCAAGGCGTAGGAAAGGGAAATAGGTAGTTGGAAAGTAAGACGATTGTGATTGGAAGCGAGTGCAGAATAGTAAGCTAGTACCAGGCAAGTGTTCTGAACATTCTTGAGATATTGTAGTACTTGATAGTCTTGTTGATATTGCAAGTGCTTTGAAGCACTACCCTAAACCTTGATTCCAGTTATTGATCTTGAGCTGTAACCTGATTCTTTCTAGACCATTGATTGTTATATACCTAAACACGAACCTCAAGTATACGATCCTACTCCACAAATACATACAAACTAAATATTAAACACTAAACCAGTTTGCTTACACATTCAAATCTTTGTATTTTATGCTTTGAAAGACCAAATCCTTGAAACCCTGAAACATTGATTCCTTTGTTATTCAATTCTTTCATTACCCAGCATCCAAGCTTTGAAATTTACCTTATTGATCCTTACAAGGATTGAAACCCTTTCATTGTTAAACACTCATTGTTGTTAATGATTCTGGTTATTGATTATTATTGCTTATTCTGTTATTATGTTAGAATTGGATTGTTTTTATAAAATTATGGACCAGATTCGTGGTCAGGCCATATAATGGTCAAGTTAGGCCAATGTGTGCCTTAGATCCAGTAGTTAGAGCAGTGTTGTGTGCTTTGCTCGGGGTTAGTGCATTACTGATCAGCAGCCTAACCTTGGTTTTTAACATGAAAATATAATATCCAATTCTAAATCATAATCCATTGTTCACTTGATATCATAACCATATTCACTTTATAATCATTATTCTCAGTTTTGTCATTGTGACTTGCTGAGCTAGTTAGCTCATTTGTGCAATGTTATTTATATTATTTCCAGTTAAAAAGGAACCAGTTGGTAGCAAGGATCCCCAGTCCAGCGCGAGAGCTCGGGATTAAGGTTGTTGAAGCTGAGCTAGTAGGCTTCTCTTGGAATAATTTAAGTTTGTAAAAGTTTGTAATATGTTTAATACTCAGTTGAGTTTGACTAGTTGGGATTTGATCGGTATGTAATATAAGTAGATGTGTGGCTTGTGTGCATACTTTAACCTGTTGCGATCCGTGGTAGTTGGTAAATAGGGTCACTGCATATTATTGTTATCTTTATTATTGTTATAAGCAGGTTATAAATAAGGCGTGTATGTGTGTGGACCCCAAACTTCTGACCCGGGTTTGGAGGGCGCCACATAAGGGTCCGTTTGGTTGCATCTATTAATCCATTATTTAACTTATTTTGTTCTCTAGGTTATTAATTGTAATTTTGTTCTCAAATAATTTGTGTGTTAGATATTAGTTAACTGTTTTAAATTTTTGTGCACGATTAATTTATTTTGTAATCAAAATTTTATTCTCATTCTTTTTAAATGGGAGATAATATTCAGATTTTAAAAACAAATTTTGTCTCGGTTATAAAACGTGATCCAACTCAATTAGGTGATTTTGAAAAATGAATTCGTTTTCTAAACAAGCATTCGATTGTGCATTATGCTTTGGTTACTAATGTTCAATTGAATGTTGAGCTCCTCAGATACATTCACAGTACAACTGAAGACACATCAGATGACAACAGGCTAGGATTCTCATTTCTCATTGTTGATGAAACAATACAAATCAATGAGGATAATCTTAATGAACATCTACAACTTCCTCGATATAATTTTGATCCATTACCAGATAAAGAGGAACTGATTAACTTCTTCAGAGACATCCACAATATCATGCCAAATGACACTATTCCCAAACATTTCAACAAGAGTCATATTACAAAACCCTGGAACTTGTTCTTTAATATTCTATCCTTCTGTCTGTCTCCCAAGACTGGTGGATTTCATGGAATAACACAATTCATGAAGGAAGTTGGAGTAGTTGTTGCTAGTAATCTTAGAATCAACTTTGGACATTTGTTCATGAAAGAAAATCTGGAGAACCAAGCTCTAAAACAAGATCACATTCTATATTTCAGGTTTCTCCGGATTGTTTTAAATGGTAAGCTCATAGAAGCTCAGAAAGACATGGTTCTCAGTGACAACATGGAACCATCCTCAGAATTATCCTCCAAAGTGGTGGTTACCCTGATAAGAATGACTTCTTATACTAACAACAACCCCATTTATGTGACGGACTTCATGCAAGAATACTTTGACTCCATTGCTCAAGAACCTATCTCTGAGTCTGAAGATATTCAAGAACCTAAGAATCAAGACCCTGATGTTGTGAATGAGAATGATGCAGGAGCAAAGGCTGAACATAAATCAGATCACCAGCCTAACCCCGATGCTCAACCAATGGATGTTGACCAAGAACCCTTAATTGCTGAACAGTCAGAAGTAGTTTCTCAACCTAAAGCTGCTGAACATCAAGAAAAAGTTGAGCCCAATCAATCAGAGATAAATGTTTACAGGCTAGACTTCATAGGTATGAATGAATATTCTACGAGCACTACTTTTGATGATTTAATTTATATTGATTCACTTAATCTTGGCGACTTTCACGCACAACTTGCCCGAGAGCAATTACAATGAGGAGGCAGTGAGTTTGTATTCCCACAAATTCATAACCACCCTCTAGAGCCCATAAACATATCTCAAACTCTCTTAGCCCAATCCTTGGAGTATACGGATCCTATGAGTATAGAGGGAGAAGCTGCACACTATGCAGCAAATAAGGAAGGTACCTTGAGTGAATCCACCGCTCTGTCTCCAATGAAGCAAAGCAGTATCCCCACCGAGACAATTTTAACCTCCCATGTATCTTCCCAAAAGGATATAATGGCTGAAATGGCACATAAATAGTTACTGGATCCATCTTCTCAACAAGGTGAGTCTATTGAAATTCGCCCATCGGCCACGTCATCCTGTAGTGAGTCAAACACTCTATCCAATATTCAATCTCTTGAAGCTTTAAATGAGTCAATTAGAATAGCATTATTATGTGAGGATGCATTGACAAAAATAGGGAATTCAACCATATTACGATTAGAATATCCTATTCAAGGTCCTTCAGTGGATCAACTGCCTTCAAAGGTGTTATGAGAGAATGCTGTAATCGCTGCCACATCTAGCACAACACTTACCTCCCCAGGACTAATAAACCTGGATGCAGATGCAGATAGGGGATACGACATAGGTGCGGATCGGTAACCCATTGGCGATGAACCAGATTTAACTGGTGAGCCCACGGGACCTCCATAAAGATGGCTCCGGTATTTTCTGCAGGTATATCTTCTGGATCTCGGAGCTATGAGCGGAGTGTATCCGTGAGGGTGAATGAAATACAAACTCCTAAACCGAGTGATAGAGTGTTGGAGTGATATACTGCAAGAAGCCCGTGAGACACCTACCTCCCAAACTACACCTATAGACATGTCACAATATGTAACAAAATCTTACCTTGAAGAGCAGTGAGCATTTAAAGATAGTTATCTCAAAGAACAATTGGCTCTCAAGGATCAGTATCTCAAATATGAACGGTCTATCAGGGATCACCAGATTGCACGTCTTTCCAAAACAACTTGAACTTCAACAAGCATCATTTGCTAGTTTAAGGGAATTCTTGGAGCAATCTCTCTCTCACTCAGGTAAGGGAAAGGCAATTTCCAATATTGAGCCAAAGATCTCAGTTAGCAAGCAAACGCCAATCCCTGTCTCCACTGAAATAGCTCTTGATAGTACTGGGTCAAAGACCTCAGTGAGCAAGCAAGTGTCTGTTTCAGAACCATCTACTCAAGAGATCCCTATCTTGATATTGCCTGCTCAATCAACCCCAGCTCTTAAGGATAACACAACTGAGGGGGAGAAATGGGTGGAGCAAGAAAAAGTAGCTGCTGCTGTGAACTTAATTCAAGATGATTTTCAAGCAGCTGATTCTGGATATGGTGAGTTTGGAGATGAGCTTCAAGAAGAAAAGGAAGAAGAAGAAGAGAGGATTGATGAAAGGGTACTATTGAAATCAAGACATGATGCTGAGAAGAGCTCTTCAACTCAGGAGGAGCAATCAACATCAAAACAAGATCCTCTGAGCAAAGTCATTACAACTCAGAGGGATCTTCTGTCGGAGATATATGCTCAAAAGTCCCTTTTTCTCAGAGCATGAGCTGGGGGAAGGAGAAATAGTTGAGAGCGATGTTCCTAAGGGTTATGAACCCAGAGTTGAAGAAGTAATGACATAAGAGAGAAAGGTTATGTCTGAGGATGAAGAATTTGAAGATGAAGATGCCTTCTCGGATGACTGTTTGTTATATGAATTGCCGAAAAAACTCAATCAATCTTATCAAGAAATTCAAGGAGATATTGTAAGATCAAGAGCTAGAGTGCAGAGAGAAATGCAGAGAAGGGAATCCAGAGAAGCAAAAGAATTATATCTTCGGGCTAACAGGAGATGATACAGATCTTAGACAGATACCTAATAAATTCTGACACCATGTTGTCAAATACTAATTTTAATCTAATAAATGACAAGGATGATGACGAATAGAAGGATGATAAACAAAAATCTTCTGGCTCAAATCCAAGTCAAACTTCAAAAGCAACTGGCAGCAAGGACAAGAAACAAGAAGAGAAGAAGGATGATGAAAAGAAGAAAGGGGATGAGAGAAGAAGAAAGAAAAAGCAAGATGACTCAGGACCACACCAACAAACCCTGCAAATCCAAATAAGTCAAGCTCAACCTTCAAAGCCAACAAAATCATATACTGAACCACCTCCTACCTTAAAGCCTAAATTCTTATACAAACAAACTGCTAACACCTTTCTAAAAATACCAATCACCTCAAGCCAAACATTTCTCAAGAAAATTCCAAACCTACCTTCTGTCAAGCCATCACTTAAAGTTAACTACAAGTCTGTTGGGAGAAAATTTAAGAAAGTCAAGCATGCTGAAAAAGTGCAAGTTACTGAGAGAGCCATTCGGAACTGTTACAAACAAAGTGATTTCCTACCTCTAAACTGGTGCAACTCAGATGAAGACTACTTTCAACAACCAGCTGAGGAAACAGTCAGAGTTTGGGTTGTAACACTAATGGAACTAAGAATCTGCTATGAAGATGGATCCTTCACATTTCTTGGCTGTAACTTAATGGATACCTTTTCACCCACATAAATTAAGAGAGTGATAAGTTTACTGAGGGATAAGGATACTGCTACAAGAGCATGGAGATCTGTTTTAGCTGAATGGTTAATTGTAAGGGAGCAAAGAAGAGAAAAGAATAAAGCTGAATATGAGGAGAGGAAGAGGAAGTATGATGAGGAGATTGAAATGTATATTAAAAGATCAGAAGAACACAAGGCAAAAGGGATGAGCAGAATTTCCAAGGATGGAAGATTTCTAAATGTCAAAGCTGGCACATTCTCAAAGTTTAGGATTGATTTGCTAGATGGTTATCCAAAACCAGACAGATTCAAACTTGTGGAAGCTCTAAGAGGGACACCAATCATAGAGGAAGTTGAAATTCGTTTTTACTTAAAGAACCTCATTATAGAAGAAACAAAAGACACAGTTTTTGTTTGATGCATGTAACTATTTAAACTCAAAAAATCACCTAATGTATAATGTTGTAATTGTGTCAATTTTTATGTAGTAGTATTATTTTCCATTGTATCTTGGGGTTAGTCTTGTTAACATGCATGAATTTGTGATAAGCAATCTTCTTACAAATTGGGGGAGATTGTTGTGCAAGACATGCCTGTACAATAACAAGACTAAGTCAAATTGACAACCCTAAGTAAGTTGTATGGTAATATATGTTTAAATTGTGTATTGTAACACTTAAGTCTATAAAAATGTTCAAGGGCAGACTGGAGTCCTTTTCCGTAAACAGTATCAAGCCCTAGAATTCTATCTGGAAGAAGATTAAGAAGATCATGCCTTAGAAGGATTGTGAAGAAACTTGGAGTTGAATAACTCTATTTTGGGAAAAATATTCTAAGTCAAGATCTCTACAAGTCACAGATTAAGTGTTATAGAGAAGTCATTCGAGAACTCCAGAATGACTTATTGACAAGTCAGGAAAAGCTACTAGAGAACTCAGAGATATCGACAAGCCAAATTGAAGACATGAAGATCAGAGATATCGATAAGTCATTTCTTCACTAGAGAACTCTGAGATATCGATAAGTCTATTTGTCACTAGAGAACTCAGAGTTATCGATAAGCCAATTTGTCACTAGAGAACTCAGAGTTACCGATAAGACAAGTTGTCACTAGAGAACTCAGAGTTATCGATAAGCAAAAGTGAAGACATGAAGATGAGAGATCTCGACAAGCCAAATTCTATTATAGAGAACTCAGAGACTTTGATAAGTCAAAACAACTATAGAGTGATTAGAGATCTCGATAAATCAATACACTTATCGAGATGTCAAGTTCTCTATATATCAAAATGGAGATCTTGAGGTAAAACTTAAAGTATAAAATACAGACTGGATGCTTTGTTAGATATAACAGTTTAGAGAAGAAAATCTTGTATTCTCTCAAGGAAGAAGCTTTAAAAGTGATTAAAAGTATGTAGAGAACTGAGTTCTCGATAAGTCAAATTGACTTATTGACAAGTCATTTTAAGACTTCTCGAGTGAGTTATCGATAAGTCAATTTACTGACTTCTCGATAAGCTTTATTATGACTTATCAGTAAGTCATTGTAGAATTCTCTATAAGTGTTAACTTACAAGAGTTCTCTACAAGTATCATTTTAGACTTATAAATAACTCAGAACTGAAATAATTTAATTCAATAAATTATTTTGGTAAAATACTTTTGGCAAAATTATTTTGATTTTATTTTGATTTATTCAAATAAAAATTGGAAACAATTCAGTCCATTTTGAACAAACTGGGTATTTATTTGAAATCTCGATAAGTTAATTTTTAGTTCTATAATAATAAATTAAAATGACTTCTCGATATGTAATTCACCTTCAAAATGACTTCTCGATATGTATACTCTAAACGTCTATTTTTTACTTCTCGATAAGTCATATGCTTTTACTATAAATACCCAGATAACTCGATACATATATACTTACGCCTTCGAGAACACTTAGTGACCTAGCTTTTTCAATTCCAAACTGATCTCTCTCTCTCGTTACAAACCCTTTCTCACTAATTTTTCTTACCCATTCAATCTTACTCAACAACAATGGCCCTCAACAATGTTAGAGCTGTAATCCCAGAGAAAGGAACCAACTATATTGCTTTCAGTGATGCTAACCAAGCTCCTGACAGTTTCAAGGCGTTTGTGAAATTTTTGTTTGAATCCTATCTTGCAAGGGCTTTAACAATTAACCCAGTCCTATACTTGGATGTCTTGCATGAATTCTGGACAACAGCAATTGTGAGAACTGTTATGCTTGACAACTCTGTGTCCTTGGTGGTGACATGCTCAACTGGAGGCCAATAGATAGAGTTCAATGAGCAAGATGTGAATGCAACTTTGGGTCTTCAAACTGCAAATCTAGTGGAGGTGCCAACACATGATGAACTAGCTGAGTTCATAGATTTTATTAATTATGGTTAGTCCTTTGTGTTTGATTCTATAGTAAGGGCCTTCACGTGCAGAAAGACAGGATATGGCAACATCTCAAGTATGGTGTAAAAGCTGGTGTTCTCAATAGCCCACAACAGATACTTGAATGTTGGTCTATTGATCTTGGAAGAACTTGCAACTAGGCTAACTATGCCCCAATATGCTAGAGGTAAGGAAATTTTCTTTCCTAGATTTATTATGTCTACTTTAAATCATAAAGTAACATACATACATTTGTTGAATGGTATAGACAACAGTAAAATAGGAAATTATAAGCAAGTATCCGAAATAATATTTGGTTCACTTACTACAAAAAATAAGGTAAACGTGAGTTTGAAAATCACTTCATTCATGATGGAGAGGTTTAAGACTTACCCTTACCCCGTGCCTGATATGAGATCAAATGCTCAATCTAGTACAACTATGGTCCCTGAACCTGTAGAAGTTCAAATACAGGAAAACTAACAGGGGCCTTCCCAAGCCGAGACCACGTCTTCAAAATAAATAGCATCTAGGAAACCAACCAATTCATCCTCTCAAAAGGATGAAGTGAGTAAAAAGAAGAGAAATGAGATAACCCTTATAGTAATGAATGAAAGTGATGAGGAACAAATACAACCTGAGACACCCTTGGTCACAAAAACAAAGAAGGCTAAGAAAATTGAGTTGATCACTCAAACCACCTCTGTATCCTCCCAAAAGGATGCAGTTGTACAAATGGGACCAAAACAGATTCTAGAGATATAATCTCAACAGAGTATTTCTATTGAAAAGAGCATTCCCCCCAATGTATCTTGTAATGAGTCTGTACCTGCACTAGATCAAGTTCTAGTGTATGAAAGAAGAAATAAAGATGACACACACAGTGAGAGCACATCTATTAAAGCTCCCTCATTCACTCAGGGGGAGCTGCCAACATTCACTCATGATCAAACTCTACTTATCTCTCAAATTTCTTCTTCTCACAATGTGCTTGAATCTAATCTTCAAGTGCAAATTCATTCAAGTGACTTGGTTCAAGAAACCTTGCTAACCACCCAGAAACCACAATTAGTTGGTGAGAGGCTACATGTTGGGGTAGACCTTGATGACACCTACACAAAGATGGAGGATTCATCAGTTTTTACTGAAGACCCCATGAAGATGAAAAATGCACCTTCATGTGCAAATCAGTCTTCACAGACAGTTAGGTTTGAGGGTAGTACTCCTGAGAGGGAGATATCTAAATCCTCTCCAATTCAATTGGAGGATCCTGTTCCAGGAACAACTGCCCTCATAACCCTGGCTGAAATTGCTTTGACAAATGAAGCTGGGAGTACAATTTCCAATGATCCTGTCATAAAGGATACAAGTATAATAAATTTAAGTGACAGTGTGGTGCAAGACACACAAGGGTTTGAGGTTGTTGCAAATGATAGTAGCATAATCAAATCCCCTCATGTCACAACTGGTGAGGAACAACGGCCTGTTATAAACACAGAGCAATTTGTGAGTCAAACCGTGACTCTTGTCAGAGGTGGTTCTAACCCAACACACCAACCCTCCACTTCTCAACTTCAACCATCTCATCTCATCTACTAGTGGCTCCAAGAAACTGAAAATCAACCTTTAACCACTGAAGATCTTGTAGTTGACCAGATGGAGGCCTTGCACAAATCTCACAACAGCTGCTCACATTCAACATGTTAAATCAGTACTACCAAGCTATCATGCTCACCTACCAGGATGATGTTGAAGAAAATCAAGCTAAAATTGTTGATAAAGCTGGTCAGAATGCAAACTTTGATGCTTGGATAAGGAATTCTCAATTGAAATGATTGTTGTGCTAGCTCAGTTCAGGGAAGACTACATTACTATTCTGGGAAGCAATGCTAGACCCTAACTCCTCAGGAAGTGTATGATGCCATCAATGATGTATACAAAGCTCAAATCAAGGCCTTCCACAACTATGGAAAGGCACTTTAAATCATATTGAATGGACATCCAGACAAAATAATGAATATGGTAAGGGAAAAGATGGATCAAATCATCCCTTCTCAGAATGAGATCAAAAACAAATTCTCCAATTTTGCTAATCAGATGTCAAGGTATGATCTGAGTGGAGTAGAGGCAAGTGTCAAAAATCTCAAAACTTCATTTGTGGCCCTGAATGCACAAGTTCAACAACATATCATCAATTCTAATGATACAAGACTGAAGTTGGAATGCACACTAGCAGATACACTCCTTCAGCCTTGCTCATGGATGAAATTAAGAAGTCTGTGCAGGACACCTTTGGGGTTTCCTACATCTACTTCTACCTCTACTTCAGGCTCCTCTACTCAAGATATTCAAGTTCTCAAGGCACATGTTGCTTCTCTAGAGATCTCAAATGCCTCCCTCAATGCTCAAGTTCAGGGTTTGACTTCTCTGGTAAAGAGTCAACAATCAGATATCAAAACCTTGATGGACTCTCACAAGCATCTTCAAATACAGAATTTTGTTGCTTTGGGGGCCATCATGGGAAGCTTAACATACCATTGCCCTCTCTACCTGAAGAAATAAGGCCAGAATTACCAACTCCCCTACTCATGCCTGTCACCAAGACTAAGGGGGAGATTGAGGCTAGGATTCAACAATATAGGGATGCTAAAGCTAAGTCTAAATAGCTTATTCAGGTTGGTCAAAGCTCTTCAAGTGCTCAAGTTGATGTTGGAAAAGAAAGATCTCTAAAGGCTGTAGAAGGACCCAATCAAGACCAGAAATTCAGTTAACTTCTTGCAGTACTAAGGATGTCTCTTCAAAACAACTACATCACCTACAAGAAAGCATTGGCCAAAAAACAACTTCATTAGGGTAGTGGTTGTGAGAATTAATAATTTCTTGGAGAAGAGAATTGTTTTGAATATTATTGATGGTGGTATGGACAGATGTCTTCAAGTATCTCTTCCCAATCTTAAAACCCTAAGAGTAAATCCAGTTATTCCAGAGGACACCCAGCTACTAAGAGAGCTTAAAAATGCACAGATAGCAGCTTTTCCAAAAGCCAATCTATATCCAAACAAGGGGGTAGTCTACATCTGTCCAACAACCAAACAATGTAAACATTTCCTTATTCCTAAACACTGTGTCAGATCAAACATGAGGCTGATCATGACTTTGCAGTATGATCTAAAGTACAAAAGGAGGAAGAAGCATGAGGATGAGGAGATGATACGGATCTTAGACAGATACCTAATAAATTCTGACACCATGTTGCCAAACACTCAATTTAATCTAAGAACTGACAAGGATGATGATGAATAGAAGTATGATAAACAAAAATCTTCTGGCTCAAATCCAAGTCAAACTTCAAAAGCAACTGGTAGCAAGGACAAGAAACAAGAAGAGAAGAAGGATGATGAAAAGAAGAAAGGGGATGAGAGAAGAAAAAAGAAAAAACAAGATGGCTCAGGACCACACCAACAAACCCTACAAATCCAAATAAGTCAAGCTCAACCTTCAAAGCCAACAAATTCATATACTGAACCACCTCCTACCTGAAAGCCTAAATTCTTATACAAACAAACTGCTAACACCTTTCTAGAAATACCAATCACCTCAAGCCAAACATTTCTCAAAAAAATCATAAACCTACCTTCTGTCAAGCCATCACTCAAAGTTAACTACAAGTCTGTTGGGAGGAAATCTAAGAAAGTCAAGCATGCTGAAAAAGTGCAAGTTACTGACAGAGCCATCTGGAATTGTTACAAACAAAGTGATTTTCTACCTCTAAACTGGTGCGACTCAGATGAAGACTACTTTCAACAACCAGCTGAGGAAATAGTCAGAGCGTGGGTTATAACACTAAGGGAAGTAAGAATCTACTATGAAGATGGATCCTTCACATTTCTTGGCTATAACTTAATGGATATTAAAAGATTAGAAGAACTCAAGGCAAAAGGGATGAGCATAATTTCCAAGGATGGAAGATTTCTAAATGTCAAAGCTGGCACATTCTCAAAGTTTAGGATTGATTTGAAAGATGCATCCAAAGCTAGACAGACTCAAACTTGTGGAAGCTCTAAGAGGGACACCAATCATAGAGAAACTTGAAATTCTTGTTTACTTAAAGGACCTCATTAGAGAAGAAACAAAAGACACAATCTTTGTGTGATGCATATAACTATTTAAACTCAAGAAATCACCTACTGTATAAATGTTGTAATTGTGTCAATTTTTATATATTAGTCTTATTTTCCATTGTAGCTTGGGGTTATTCTTGTTAACATGCATGAATTTGTTTTAAACAATCTTCTCACAAATTGGGGGAGATTTTTGTGTAAGACATGCATGTACAATAACAAGACTAAGTCAAATTGACAAGGCTAAGTTGTATGGTAATCTATGTTTCCATTGTGTATTGTAACACTTAAGTCTGTAAAAATTTTCAAGGGCAGACTGGAGTCTTTTTCTGTAAACAGTATCAAGCCTAATAATTCTCTCTGGAAGAAGATCAAGAAAATTATGCCTCAGAAGAATTTTGAAGAAGCTTGGAGTTGAATAAATCTATTTTGGGAAAAATATCTTAAGTCAAGATCTCTACAAGTCACAGATTAAGTGTTATAGAGAAGTCATTCGAGAACTTCAGAATGACTATCGACAAGTCAGGAAAAGCTACTAGAGAACTCAGAGATATCGACAATCCAAATTGAAGACATGAAGATTGGAGATATTGACAAGTCATTTCTTCACTAGAGAATTCTGAGATATCAATAAGTCTATTTGTCACTAGAGAACTTAGAGTTATCGATAAGCCAAATTGTCACTAGAGAACTCAGAGTTATCGATAAGACAAGTTGTCCCTAGAGAACTCAGAGTTATCGATAAGCAAAAGTGAAGACATGAAGATGATAGATCTCGACAAGCCAAATTCTCTTATAGAGAACTCAGAGACTTCGATAAGTCAAAACAACTATAGAGTGATTAGAGATCTCGATAAGCCAATACACTGATCGAGATGTCAAGTTCTCTATATATCAAACCGGAGATCTCGAGGTAAAACTCAAACTACAAAATGCAAACTAGTTCAGTATCCAAGATCAATCAACAAACAATCTAATCAGTTGGATTAACAAGTCTACAAAAGCAGCTTGAAGAGTACAAGGTCAAATGCCAAGATTAACTGGCAAAGTAAAGTCACAGGCTTGTAAGATTAGCAAAGATACACTAAGCCAGAAATAGAAAGATTTGATTATCCAAAAATAGGGCTTAGTACATACCTTTGCATGCTTTGTAAAAACCAGTGTTTACTGTTCTATAAAGTAAACACTGGATGCTTTGTTAGATGTAAAAATTTAGAGAAGAAATTCTTATATTTTCTCAAGGAAGAAACTAAGCTCTTTATCAACAAAGAGCCTAGAAATTTTGTAGCAAAATATTCTTAATTTTAAATATAAAATTAAGTGAGTTTTGAAAGATTTGTGTACACTATTTTATCTATCTAAATTAAGTACTAATACATTTAACTACAAGGTTTTAATTTACTTTGTTCATCACCATAAATACTTCAAGAAAAGCAGAAAAATACAAAAACACATTCACCCCCTCTGTGTATGATTCATTATCTAACAAACTTAACAGAGCTTATCATGGGATGATGTTCATAAATGGAGAGCCATAATTTAATCATCTAAAAGATAGTGAACCTATCATCAACAATAATAATGAAGGGGATCTAGTCTTTGAGATTAATAAAGCGAAGATTAAGATCAATGATTTAAGAACAAGCGGATCAGAAGCAATACATCAAGCCTTAATGGATGTCAAACTCTCCAAATGTAAGTAATGGAAGAAGAATCGATCAACGACACCAAAAGAGTACGTGGAAATCCTAAAAGGATAACAGTCTGCGTAATAACAAAAAAAGATCTACAATGTTGTTTGAACTTATTCCTAAGTGCTCCAAGGTCAAATATCTTAAGATGATGCTTAATGAACTGAATAATCCACCTCCCATTAATGCACTTGAAATAGAAGCTCTTGATTTGGACCAAGCAAGACTGAATGACCTTCTGGATAGAAGTAAATGATCATCTCTCCCAGACTCAACAAAATCAACAGATCCTACAAAGAAATCTACCAAGAGAAAGTCTGCTTAGACTCAATCCACTCAAGAAGGAGAAGGTAGCCAAGGCAAGAAGCTCAAGAAGACAAAGACAAAGAAGACGTAGATTATCTGTTCAGGCTAGAGGAATGCTTCTTTATAATTTGTAATTTAAGAAATCTGGAATTGAATATGTAATCCAGAATGTATTTAATATCTTTATCTATTTTGAGGTTGTACTTTTTCTTATTGTCAGTTGAGTTATCCTTAGGGATTTTCTTGTCGAACTCTAACAATCAAATAGAGGGAGATTGTAAAGCATATTTTAATGTAATGTGTAATCGAGGAATTATAAGTCAACATAAAACAGAAACAGATAAACAGTATTAAATTGTGAAGCATAAGAACCCTAAAGGTGAAGACATGATATATACAAAGAATCAAAGGATACAAATGACTCTCTAAGTCCACAATCAATTCATGGGAAGAATTTCATTAACATATTCAAGCATCCATGAAGAATAAGAAATCAAAGGACTTTAAGTATTAGTTACATAATTTGATTTGAAGTATTAAAGATCAAGAGTTCAGTGTTTGAAGCTTAAAATAACCATCCAAGATGTATCATATCTGTAGTGCAAAAGGAATTGAATTAAATCAGTTAACGTTAGTTGTTTGTGAACCAGACTAGTGCACCAAACATCCACATTCCAGAAAAGATCTAATTCAGTAACACAAAAGAAATGGTTCTTTGGTACAGCTATTTGAGACAAGGAAAATACACTAAGGCAAAACCAATACCCTGTGGTTGTAGGTTGTAGGTTGTAGGTGAAGTGTTTGGAAAAATACACTAAGGCAAAACCAACACTCTGTGGTCGCAGGAAAGGTTAGAAGAGTGCCAAAATCTACTAAGGTAAAACCACCACCATGGGGTCGCAGGTTAAGAGGTCGCAGGTTGTAAAGCAGAGAAAATATTCTTAGGCAAAACCTCTATTCCCTGTGGTCGCAACTTAGGGGTCGCAGGTTATAAAGCAAGGAAATAATTCTAAGGAAAAACCACAATACTCTATGGTCTCAGTTTAATGGTCGCAGGTTACACAACTCTCCCTCTGGTCGCCAGTCAGCACTTGGAATGTTTATTCAAAATTAACTGCAACAATGCAATTATTTTGGGTGGACATAATTATGCCACATGTTCAATGGATATTGAAAGTCTACAAAGCAGCAGATGAATTGAATTTATTTTGATTATCTTCTTCAGCAAATAAAAAGTATTTTTACGGGAGCTCCATTAAAGACTTCATTTATTAAGCTTGTAAACACAAAGTTGTGCTGCTGAATTTATTGTAGCTAATCAATTCATTGATTAGATTGTAGCAACCTCAAGGTTTATATTAATAAAATAATATATTCCTCGAATTGTTTTGTTTCTATTTTGATTTCGTACTTATAATGAAGAACTGGTAACGAATCGAAAAAGATTATAGGTATCGTATTCAACCCCCCCTTCTACGATACTTTGGGACTAACAAAGTCTAGGAAAAGACTTATTGAGAACTCTAACGAGAAGTCTCAAAATAAATTATCGAGAAGTCATTTAGACTTATCGAGAACTCAGTTCTCTACATACTTTTGTTCTTTTTTGTTCTGTCGTATATTAAGTTCACATATTGAAAATGTTAATTAACATCTAGAATATTTTTCGTAGAATTTGAAAAATTCCAAGCTGAATTTTGAATTTAGAAAAATAAATATGCAGATAATTCTGAAATATTTATAAATCATATTACAGTTAATTTTTAATTAAATAAAATTAATTTTAATTCACTAGAAAATAATCCGCTACAACATATTAACTGAGTTCTTGCCTTTAGGATAAAGAGTTTAACATTTCAATTTTACCAACAAGTCTAGTGAAAGTTGCTTCATCCAAAGGTTTAGTGAAAATGTCAGCTACTTGTTTTTTTGTTGGAACAAAAATAAGCTCAGTAGTACCATTTGCAGCATGTTCTCTAATAAAATGGTACCTTACATCAATGTGCTTTGTATTAGAATGATTAAATGGATTAGCAATAATAGAAATAGCACTAGTATTGTCACACATGATTGGAATTTTGTGTAACTTTAGGCCATAATCCATTAGTTGGTTTCTAATCCAAAGCACTTGAGCACAACATCTTCCAGTAGCTATGTATTCAGCCTCTACTGTGGAAGTTTACACAAATTGTTGTTTCTTACTATACCAAGATACAAGTCTTTGACCAAGAAATTGACAGTTTCCAGTAGTACTCTTTATGTCAAACCTGCATCCAGCAAAATCTGCATATGTATATCCAACAACTTCAAATCCAGTTCCCTTATGATACCACAATCCCAAGTTTGGTGTTCCCTTTAAGTATATGAAAATTCTCTTCATAACCATCAAATGTGATTTCTTTGGATTGGCTTGGAATCTTGCACACAGACATGTTACAAACATAATGTCTAGTCTACTAGCAGTCAAATACAATAAAGATCCAATCATTCCTCTATAACCTGAGATGTATACATTTTTTCCTTTCTTATCTGCATCCAACTTTGTAGCTGTAGATATAGGTATTGATGCAGGTAAAAAATCAACCATTCCAAATTTCTTCAATAAATATTTAACATACTTGGTTTGGCTAATAAATACTTTATAACTTCTTTGATTGACTTGAAGTCCAAGAAAGTAACTTAATTCTCCCATCATGCTCATTTCATATTCACTCTACATGAGTTTTGAGAATCTTTGACATAATTTTTCATTAGTAGAACAGAAAATGATATCATCCACATAGATTTGAACTAGGATCATATCACCACCGTGCTACTTGTAGAATTGAGTCTTGTCAATTGTTCCTCTAGTGAATACATGTTTTAGCAGAAATTCTGACAATGTGTCATACCAAGCTCTTGATGCTTGCTTTAATCCATAGAGAGCCTTTAGAAGTTGATAAAAAAATCTAGAAATTCTGGATCTTCAAAGCCAGGTGGCTATTACACATAAACTTCTTCTTCCAACTCACCATTAAGAAATGCACTCTTTACATCCATTTGATACACTTTGAAATTTGAGTGTGCCACAAATGCAAGACAGATCCTTATTGCTTCAAGTCTTGCAACGTGAGCAAAAATTTCTTCATAAATAATTTCTTCTTTCTGTTAGTAGCCTTTTACAACCAACCTTGCTTTGTTTCTTGTTACAATTCCATTTTCATGCATTTTGTACACCCACTTTGTTCGAATTATGCTTCTGTTCTTTGGTGCATGAACCAACTTTCAAGCTTTATTTCTATGAAAATTGATTTAGCTCTTCTTGCATAACAGATATCCAATAATGATCAAGTAGAGCTTCTTCAGTTTTCTTAGGCTCAATTTGTGAAAGAAAGCATGCATGTAGACATTCATTAGCAGTTGCACTTCTAGTCCTCACTCCAGCATTTGGATCACTAATAATTGCATCTCATGTGTGACTCCTATCCCATTTCCTGGTCCAATTTTGTTGACTTGAATTTTTTGCATTTTCTTCACCATTGACATGACTTGTAGAACTTTCTCCTCTTTCTCCCCCTTAGTTTGTTCTATCAAATTCAGGTGTATGAGATGAGTTTTCATTCTCATGATTCACTTGCTCATTTGACTTTTCATTCATTCCGTTATTTGTGTTGATCTAAGTTTCATGTTTAGAATCACTATCAATATTGAGATTTTCAAACTTAAGGGTTTCATCTTTATTCTCATCAAGGCATTCCAAGCTTGTACACTTGTCGTCATCAAAAGTCACATTTGTGCTTTCCATAATCTTCTTTTATCCAAGCACATAAACTATATAGGCAGTTCTTTCCCATGAATATCCCGGGAAAATTGCTTCAAAAACTTTAGAGTTAAATTTTCCCACATATTTAGAGTTGTCTTTTAGAACAAAACACTTGCTTCCAAACATATGCAGATGCTTCATAATAGGCTTCCTTTTTGATAGGATTGAGTATGGTGACTTGAAAAGATTTTTGTTGATGAGATACCTATTTTGAGTGTAGCATGCAATATTGGCAGCTTCTTCAAAAAAACTTGTTGGCAAATTGGTATCTTGAAGCATTGTTCTACCAGCCTCAACCAAAGTTCTATTCTTCCTTTCAACTATCCCATTTTGCTGAGATGTTCTTGCAGCTGAGAACTCCTGAACAATATCCCTGTCTTTGCAGAATTCAGTTAAGGTTGCATTTCTGAATTATGTGTTATTGTCACTCCTCAATTTTTTCACATAATTTTGATCTTCAGCCTATTTCTCAATTTTCTTGACGTGTTCAATAATGATATGTGGAGTTTCATCCTTTGAATGCATAAACTCTACCCATGTGTACCTTGAGTAGTAATCCACCATCGCAAGTGCATATTTCTTTCTAAAAATTGATAAAATATTAATTGGTCCAAACAAGTCCATGAGAATAAGTTGCAGAGGTGCACTTATGGAATTCACAGCTTTGCTTTTATGACTAGACCTTTTCATTTTGCCTTTTTGACAAGCCTCATAAATTTCATCTTGAGCAAATTTCAAATTTGGCATGTCTCTCACTAATTCCTTTTTAACCAATATATTAATTGCTTTGTAGTTCAGGTGAGAGAGTTTCTCGTGCCACAACTTGCTTTGCTCAATGAATGCCGTGGTGTAGAAGCAACATATTCCATCCTTATTTGTTGAGTATAAATCTGTAACAAATAAGCTTCCCTTTCTTGCTCCTTTCAAAGTAACTTCACCAGTCTTTTTGCTAATAATTGAGCAGTCTCCTTTGTCAAATGAAACCTTGAATCCTCTATCTGTGAATTGACTGACACTCAGGAGATTCACCTCAAAACCAGCTACCAGTGCTACATCTTCAATGACAACATCTCCTTAAACTAACTTACCATATACCATTGTGAATCCTTTGTTATTATCTCCAAAAGTCACCAATGGGCCAACCATCTCCTTAAATTGTGATAGCAGGGCTTTATCACCTGTCATATTCCTGGAGTATCCACTGTCTCAGATCCATATGACTTTCTTCAATTTGCCCTGCGCACAATGAGGATTAATTGTGTTTAGTTACCCAAGCAGTGTTGGGTACTTTCTTCATTTTAACAGAAGTTACAGAAGTAGAATTTGATGATTTAGAAAGAACAATGTTCAATGACTGATTTGCATTTTCCTTTTTAGCTGTAGATCCAATTTTAACTTCTTTGAGATCTACTCTCAGTTTATGACAGCTTGTCATCACCTTCATATTGCAAGGAATGCAATCAAATTTGTCACAGAAGAAATAAGGATCGTCAGCCTTTGCTTCATTGTATTTCATGCTTCCACTTTGGCTCACTAACAACCTTTTACAAAGGTGAGTTAGATGATTTGTAGAGCCACACTTTTGACATTGTTTCCTGTGAGCATCTGCAACAAATGAAAAGTTATTGCTTTTGTTCACTCCAATTTTCACATTCATGTTCTTCTTTTTCTTCCTGCATTCTCAGTCTTGATTTCTTTGATTGGTGTCTTAGAAACTTGGTTGACCATGGGATTCTTATTAATTTCAGGAGTAGGAGTGGTTTCTTCATTTTTCTTCTCATTATCTTAATCTACAAGTTCTTTCTTGACTTCACATGCCTTGAACACAGGTGCATCAACTTTTCTCAGCATAACTGTGACATCTTGATTTGCAATTGCTTTACCTTTATTACCTTCATTTTTCTTGTTGTTGTTCAAGGCATCATAGTCCAAACCAATAGCTATATTAGCACATGGTTTGTTTTTCTCATGGTACTGTCTAACCAAATGAGATGCATTTCTGAAAGACTTCAATTTTACCTCATTCTTTTCTAACTTTTCCCTCAATACAGCTTTTATTTCACCTACACACTTGAGTTTATTTTTCAAATATTCATTTTCTTGCTTGACAGTTCCAAGCTCAACAAACTGCAGTTCCAATTCTTGCTTCTCAATCTCAAGCTTCTCATTTGTCTTTGACAGTCTACTCACTTCCTCAGTAGCAGCCACCATGCTTGTATGGATATGAAACATCTATACACTCATCTTTTCAACAGTTTCTTTATATTGGCTTGTATTTAAATCAATGGTAGTTAGATTTGGTACCTCTGATTTTTATGAGGATGATTCTCCTTGCTCAAGAGCCATAAGTGCATAATTCCCAAACTCTTCATTCTCATCTTCTTCATCAGTATCATCCCAACTCTTGCCTTCAACGATGTAAGCTTTTCCTTGATGTTTCTTCAAGAAAGCTTTATACTTTGTCTCCAATTATAGATAGGCTTTATCCTTCTTCACTTTCTTTGGCTTCCTGCACTCAGGAGCAAAGTGACCCAACTCATCATAGTTGAAGCACCTTATATTTGATCTGTCAACAGATCCAGTCTTGTAGCCACCTTTGCTAGCTGAGTTATACTGAGTTTTTGGTTTCCAATTGTTGCTATTGGAGGATTGTAAGAACCCTGATTTTTGTAATATTTTAAAACTTCAGTGAATAGTAACCGGAACTTATTATGTAGTACGTATGGAATTCGTCACAAATATGAATAATGGAATTTTTGGAAATCCGAGATCATATTCTTGTTTATCGAGGAAAATAAGTGAATGTAAAAGCCGTCGGAATTCGAAGATTCGCGATTATACTACGTATTTTCGTATCCGTAAGGAATGGCGGAGAACCGGGAATACTACGTGAAATAAATATTATATCAAGGTGTTTTTATGATCAAGAGAAAGGAATAGAATTGGTTAAAGGATTATAAGCGATAAAAAGAATTCACTGCGAAACAAAATATTATACGATTTAACTATCGTAATGGAACGACAATCGTGTGTACGTTAAATAATCAAATGAGAAATTAATTCCATGCAAGTTGACCATGCAAAACCAAGTTAACTAGTAGTTAGGAGATGTAACTAGGGAATTAGAAGCTAACTAGAATAGTTAGGGGAATAGTAAGTGAATAGTGATTGGGAGACAAAGAAGGTACAAGGCCATACCTCCCCATTTCTACTCAACAAAAATTGTCAACTAAGCCAATTATTTGCTGATTATTATGACCATATATACACACTATCAAACTGATTTTACACACTCCACCACTTTAACAAAAATCAAGCAACCCCCCCCCCCCCCCCCATTCCCTTGTTGCTCTCGGCCTGTTGTGCAAAAAAGGGAAGAGGACTCTCTTCCTCACTTCACTTCTCCATCCTTCCCTTTATTATAAATTCTATTAAACTTCACAAAGCTTCCTTACATCCTAGTAAAGGTATGTCTATGATTTCATGGCCAAATTCTTAATGGTTTGTGAGAAACAAATTCTTTAAGTTTAAGAACTTTAGGGACTTTTTTGACTAACTTGGTTTCTTGGTTTTGTTTCTTAAGGATCTAGCCCTTCTAAGTATTTTTCAAGAAAACCAAGCCCTAATCACCTTATTACTAACCCTCCTAGTGCTCAAGAAGGTATAACTACCAATTTTTTAAAGTTTTAAGGGTGAGTTTAAGAGTTATTTATGATGTAGTGTCAAGATCGAAGAGTTTGTGTATGTGTAAGGTTGTTTAACTCATATTCTTGCTAAGTACTTGAGTTTTTGAGTTGTGATGCTTGTATGTGATGATAGATAAAGTATATAAGGTGTATGTGGGTGGATCTTGAGAAGTAAGAAGTGTCGTGTTGGTCATAAGTAGTGATTGTGTCAAGAACAAGTAGTAGAAATGGAATGTGGAGCCTATTGCACTTGGTCTGCCTTCTGCAGTGTATTAGGCCATGTAAATATTTGAAATTCGTGAGTCACTGGACATGACTGGGTAGATCTTGATTTTTAGTTTCTGTACATGTGTGGATCGTCATGAGGAGATTTACGGTTTAGAAGTTATGACCCTTTTAGTGTCAAGCGTTCATATGAAAAGCCAACTGCGCATAGGCCACTTGCTAGATAATTTTGAAAGGCTAAAAATGATTTCGAAAATTTGGAAAAATCATGATAATTAAATAATGCAGCAAGGAAGACTTTCCAAAAAGAATTTTAAAAAAATATTAATTTTTTGATTTTATAAAAATGTTTTAGTAAAGCGAATCGATAATCGCGTACTAACTAAGATCGTTGGTTATTGATTTTAGATCGCCATCAAAAGCCCGAGACCATACCACTCCTAGCACTCGAGGCAAGTTTACGAAACCCTAACATAAATTATCCATGCTATATATACTGTTGTGATATTGATGCCATGATTTACAATTCGAAAATATATGCTTGTCTGTGATATCAATACATTCCAATTATGCCATTATTTACGGAGACGAACTTTATTTTATACGAGTATGAGAAATTGAAACGTAATTTTAATATAATACAAGATAGTGGGAGTCGGAGATATTTTTAAATCAATTTAATCCGGAACGAGCCGGACGCGGAAAATTTTGATTTCAATAAACAAAGTACTTTCGCGTAACATACATATTAAGCGAACGAACGAGATTTGATTTATAACGAAAAGAGGTAATCGAATATTCACTGAAGGGATATCCTACTTGATTATTTATTTATAAGTAATACCTAAAGAGTTACTAAAATATCCGGAAAATACTTAAAGAGATATTGAAAAGTTTTTAAATCAATTCACTCTATCTAAAACGTATGTAACCATTCGAAGGATAATTATGAGATGTCGAATCCCGTCTTAAGCATTTAATTAAGATTTTTATCAATTCATTGAACCTTATTGAGAAACATTTTGTACTTAAGGCTTTATCAATTCATTGAACCCTTCTTAAAAATATTATGAGACCGTAAATATTTAATATTACGTACCTCTAAAAATCATTTAAAAATAGACATAGTTCCCAAAAATACTTTCTAAATTATTCAAAATTTCTCGAAAGAGATCAATCATTAGAAACTTATCAAAACCTTAGGGAACTTAGTCTAGAAGCATGAAGGTTTTGCTTCCTCGCTCAATGACAAACCAGTGAACAATATATGTAAAACTCTACTACGGTTAAGGGTCGAAAACGATTTTAAATTCAAAACTCCGACAACTCCCAAGGATCAATTGTAATAAAAGTGACGGATAAATTACCTTATTTAAAGGTCAACTAAGAACGATCTATTCCTTCGATAAAGAATTTTATGTAAATGATATAATTGTTTTGGGACTGGAATGTGGCCTACCTGGCACGGAGAGGTATCGGGTAGTGACTAAGCGCGGAGTGGCGCAATATACAGTTATATGGTCTCTGTGACCATTGACTTACGGACTTGCACGGAAATGGGCAACCGTCGTGTAATGTCTTGATAAGCCCAAAGGTGGCTAGGTTTGTATTCCTTCTACTAGTAGAGAAAATTTCGTATTCGGCTGATCACCGGTACGTGGTTTATTCCAGTATAGTCCCTTCCTCCACTTTGGATAAATTGTTGTGAAACCTATAACAGAAGGCCGATAAGGCTGAGTTTTAAATAAGGATTTTGATGTACATATATCACATCCATATGCGAATCGTGGTTCAAGCATCATATTGAGATTTTGAGATAAAATGAGTACGAGTATAAGCCGATTAAGCTGATACATTTAAAGTTGAGTTTTTCATAAAATTGACAAGCATATAAACTTTTAGAAACCTTGGATATACAATGACTAATGGTTGTTTTTCCCTAAATGATTATATTTAGATAATGGATATCTATATCTTGCTGAGCATTAGTTTTCACTCTTGCTTTTATAAATATCATATCACAACAGATTACCAGCATGGCCCGAACCAGGATGACTGCCCGTAAACGGGTAGGGGACGCCCGTGAGTACCATAGACTGTTCGTCCGCCAGCCACCTCAGGTAGACGAATAGAGATAGTTTCCTTTTGAGTACTTGAACCAAGACTATTTGTGACCCGAGCCAGTCTCATGTAGAGCTGTTCTCGGCGTTCACTAACGTTAACTTAGTAATGTTTCTTAGCATATAACCTGTGTGTGTGTGAGTTTGGTTAAAAGGTCGAGTAATGATGCGAAAAGAGGATTAATTATTTATTAGACAATATTAAGTGATCGTAACGACCCGAATTCCCGACCTTGAATTTGGGGGTGTTACAGAAATGGTATCAGAGCCCTAGGTTATAAGTCTCAAAAACGTTTGGTGAATCAACTGTATCAACTGAATCAATGAACTAGAACTCATATAGAGTTCGTAGTCGGGCTACGAGGGTAGCACTGACATTAAGAACCCTTAGGGGTGATTTAAGTATCCAAGGATAGTAATGCATGTTTTAAATGACTTGTAGGTACCCGATGTGTTAGACCCTGAGGCTGTAGAGGCGTACGAGAGAGAGCATGATGATGCACTTTTAGCTGAGATCGAGGTAGCAGACCCTATCCCCATTGTGGGCTTAGAGGTATT
This sequence comes from Apium graveolens, assembly GCF_009905375.1. Taxonomy (NCBI): domain Eukaryota; kingdom Viridiplantae; phylum Streptophyta; class Magnoliopsida; order Apiales; family Apiaceae; genus Apium; species Apium graveolens. The sequence continues at coordinate 191,016,568 of NC_133656.1, read as the reverse complement.
CGAGTACCCGGAGACTGACCCTGAGGAGGACTCGGAGGAGGACCCCACTGAGCCAGACACTAAGATAGCCCCTCCTGAGGATATTCCATACGGCAGCACGGAGGTTCCATCTCCAGAGATGATGAGGGTGGATGTGCATCAGAGGTCGATAAAGCGTTTGTTAGATCGGATCTCAGCAGCCCAGGCTCGAGTCGCTGAGCTCGATAGCGAAACGGGAGTAGCAGATTTGATGGATAGGATGATAGCTCTACAGGCCAGAGTCACTGCACTGACTGAGGAGTTAGAGGGGGAGCTAGGGGCAGCCACCCCAGTGAGGACACCCACCCCATCCCCTGTACCAGTTAGTCCTGCGCGAACTGAGACCGACGACGGCATGGACCCTATTCTTGACGGTGTGGCAGCGACTCCAGCAGATTCCCCACTTCCACCACCCCTACCAGTCATATCCCCAGCAGTTCACGACTGGGTGGTAGGTCGCTATGCTACTGATCTGACAGCGGTTGGGGCCCGTATTGCCGAGCTGAGGGACAGGCTTTCCATCGAGCGACACATGAGGATAAAGGCCCGAGGCAGGCGATGATACCCCAGTGCCCGACGCGTGCGCAAGACCATTCACCACATAGAGCAGAGGACCATCGGTAGGATTCACCGCTTATCCCCACATCGTGACTTGGTGAGTAGGCGCGAGGTTATCAGGGTTGTGGTCCGCGCTATGAGACGGATTCGTGATGTTGCTCGTGGCTAGTGGACACCGTTAGTAGTTGTTTGTGTTCCTCAACTGTGGTACTTAGTTGTTTTGTGATAGTAGTTTTGGGTTGTTGTCTTTGATAGTGCCACCAGCTAAGGATTATTGTATTAAGGAAGATTATACTTTTATTATTCAGTATGTTGTACCTAGACCCGGCGTATGGCCAAATTATGTATAATTATCATGTTGTTTAGTTGCGATTTCTAGATTGTGGTTTAATCTTCTTTCATACCTGCATAATTACATACTGTCATAACAAATCAGGAAGCATAAGAATTGGCAAGTGAAAACAACCAAAATAAGTTTATGTAACAGGAAAATGCCGCCAAGGAGAATAATAACAAGAACTCGCCCGGCTGCATCTGGCGGTCAGGGTTGTAATAATGAGCAAGGGCATCGAGCACAGACCCCACGATTAAGAATTAACGAAGAACGAAATGAGTATGATGATGAGGACTATGAGGAGTCAGAGGCTGAAGATACTCAAGGGATGGAAATGCCAGTGAACCCTATGGAGCAGTTTGTAGAACTTCTGAGGCAAAACCTGCAGCAGCAACGACCACCCCAGCAACCTCAGCAGGCCATGGCTAATGCATTTAAATCTTTCAAGTCAGTCAAGCCCCCAGAGTTTCACGGTGTTACTGACCCAGTTCAGGCTAGGGCTTGGCTAAAAGAGGTAGAAAAGACCTTTGAGCGAATCGGCACGGAAGAAGCCCACAAGACTAATTTTGCCACTTATCTCTTAAAGGGTGAGGCTAACTATTGGTAGGAAGCCAAGAAAAATATGGAGCCCCAAGGGATTATTACTTGGGAAAGATTCACTGAGTTATTTTTAAAGAAGTATGTCCCGAAGTTTATGGAGGTTCAGATGCAGCGAAAGTTCCTAGAGCTAAAACAAGAAAATATGAGCGTAGCGGAATATGAAGCTAAGTTCATAGAATTGTCGAAGTTTTTGCCACAGCTGGTGGGCACCGAAGAGCAAAAGGCTGAGAGATTTCAACAGGGATTGAAGCAGTGGATTCAGAACAAGCTGGCAATTCTGGAGATAACTGACTATGCCACCCTAGTGCAGAAGGCCACGATAGCTGAAATAGGGAGTGAAATGAGCAAGAAAATGAAGCAAACTAAGAAGCGAAAGTTTGATGGTCAAAGCCAGAGTGTGGGAGGGGGAAGCTTCCCTAGTAAGTTTGTCAGGGGGACGGCCTCCCAACCCAACCGCAATACATGATTCGGGGGATCAGGGGGCGTGAGTGTGACCCGAAGCGGGAACCAGACGAGAATGTCTTATCATAGCCAACCACGACCTCCTCTTCCAGAATGCAAGAGTTGTGGTAAGAAGTATTCTGGGCAATGTATGCAGAAACCGATGACATGCTTTAAATGTGGTAAGGTGGGGCACTACACCACAGCTTGTAACCAGGAAGCGGCTAAGTGTTTCCAGTGCGGAAAGACATGACACATGAGGAAGGACTGCCCTGCGGCGGCCCCAGCTAGCTCAAGGGGTAGTGTAGCTATATCTAACAGAGTGCCGACTGCCAGGACATTTAATATAACTGTGAAAGATGCCGTGAGGAACACCAATGTTATAGCAGGTACACTCCTCTTAAACTCCAATTCCGCTAATGTGCTATTTGATTCTGGAGCTACTAAGTCTTTCGTATCTAAGGAATTTGCTAAAAAAATTGAACTTAAAAGTGGAACTTTTGAAAGAATCTTTGCAAGTGGAAATAGCTAATCAAGAGATTATCCCTGTAAATCAAGTTTATGCGAACTGCAACCTAGAATTAGGTGGAGTGAGATACACAGTAGATTTAATTCCCTTTCGACTAGGGGAGTTTGATGTGATATTAGGAATGGATTGGCTATCTAGAAACCATGCCCAGATTGATTGTGAGGGGAAGAAAGTAAAATTAAAAACACCTAGTGGTAAGAGTATAATAATTAAGGGGCAACGACAAACCAAGAAATTTCTAACTATGGTACAGACCAAGATACTTTTAAGGCAATGATGTGAGGCCTACTTGGCTCACGTGGTGGATACCAAACGAGAAACCCCTGAGATCAACACGATACCTGTAGTTAACGAGTTTGAGGATGTATTTCCCAAGGATCTTCCCGGACTACCTCTAGATCGGGAGATAGAATTTGCCATTGATTTAGCTCCCGGCACGACACCAGTATCAAAGGCCCCGTATCGTTTGGCCCCCGTCAAGATGAAAGAGTTGGCTGATCAACTGCAAGATCTATTGGATAAAGGAATGATTAGACCAAGCGTGTCGCCGTGGGGTGCACCCGTATTATTTGTGAGGAAGAAGGACGGCAGCATGAGACTGTGCATCGATTATCGAGAGCTGAACAAGCTGACCATTAAGAACAAGTACCCATTGCCAAGAATAGATGACCACTTTGACCAACTAAAGGATGCAACGTGTTTTTCCAAGATTGACCTTAGGACAGGTTATCATCAACTTAAGATCAAACCGGAAGATATACCAAAGACTGTATTTCGCACCAGGTACGGACATTATGAGTTCCTAGTTATGTCATTAGGTTTGACTAACGCGCCCGCGGCTTTTATGGATCTCATGAACAAAGTCATTAAGAAGTATCTGGACGAATGCGTGATAGTCTTCATCGATGATATTCTAATTTACTCTAGATTGGAGGAGGAACATGCGGAACACCTCAAGATAGTATTGGAAATCTTACGGAAAGAAAAATTGTATGCCAAATTCTCAAAGTGTGAATTTTGGTTGAAAGAAGTTCAGTTTTTGGGTCATGTGATTAGTAAGGAAGGAATTCTGGTAGACCCCGCAAAGATAGAAGCTGTCGCTAATTGGGAACAACCAACCACGCCCACCTAGGTCAGAAGCTTTATTGGACTGGCCGGGTATTATCGAAGGTTTGTAAAGGATTTCGCCAAGATAGCAGGCCCGTTGACTAGATTTACTCAGAAAACAGAAAAGTTTGTTTGGACGGAGAAATGTGAGGAGAGTTTCCAAGAATTGAAGAAAAGGTTGGTATTGACCCCAGTGCTGGCCCTACCAGACGATAAAGGGAACTTTGTGATTTATAGTGATGCGTCCCATAAGGGTTTGGGATGTGTGCTGATGCAGCACGGTAAGGTAATTGCCTATGCATCCAGGCAATTAAAGGAATATGAAGTGAGGTACCCCACCCATGACTTAGAATTAGCCGTCATAGTGTTTGCCCTTAAGATGTGGAGACATTACCTATACGGAGAAATGTGTGAGATTTATACTGACCACAAGAGTCTTAAATATATCTTCACCGAGAAGGAGCTGAACATGAGGCAGAGAAGGTGGTTAGAATTGATTAAGGGCTACGACTGCGAAATTCTGTATCACCCGGGGAAGGCCAATGTGGTGGCCGATGCCCTTAGTCGTAAGGAAAGATTGAAAAAGATCACCACGTCAGAGGATTTGATCAGAGAATTTGACAAGTTAGAGATTGAGGTCAAGGTCGCTGAGCCAGGGACCGAAGGTTTGTATGAGATGGTTATACAACCGGAGCTACTGGAAAAGATTAGGCGATGCCAAGAAATAGTGTTGAGGGAGAACAAGGAACTGGTAAGCGGAGAGGAGGCCAAGTGTGACCCAGACAAGAAAGGAATTAGGAGGTATGCCTACAGGATATGGGTCCCTAACATCCAAGAATTAAAGGATGAAATTTTACGGGAAGGACACAGTTCTAGATATACGGTCCACCCAGGAAGCACTAAAATGTACCAAGATTTGAAGGAGTACTACTGGTGGCCTAACATGAAGAAGGATGTAGCGGAGTGGGTCAGTAAGTGTATGACCTGTCAGAGAGTAAAGGCAGAACACCAGCGACCAACGGACTCTTGCAACCCTTAGAAATTCCGATGTGGAAATGGGAGCAGATAGCTATGGATTTTGTGATAGGATTACCCCGAACTAAGACTAACCATGATACAATATGGGTAATTGTAGACCGACTAACCAAGTCAGCGCACTTTCTCCCAATCAAGGAAACCTACACAGTTGATAGATTAGCGGAGCTATACATTAAGGAAATTGTGGTAAGGCATGGAGTGCCAGTAGCTATCGTATCTGACCGAGATCCTCGATTCAACTCCAGATTTTGTTGGAGCTTTCACGAATGCCTAGGAACCAAACTAAACATGAGCACCGCTTACCATCCGCAAACAGATGGACAAAGTGAGCGAACCATCCAGATATTGGAGGACATGTTGAGAATGTGTGTAATTGATTTTAAGGGTTCTTGGGATGAACACCTGTCTTTGATAGAGTTTGCCTACAACAACAGTTTACAACAACAGTTATCATGCGAATATCGAAATGCCCCCATACGAGGCGTTGTATGGCCGAAGGTGCCGTTCTCCCTTGTATTGGGATGAAGTTGGGGAGAGAAAGTTAATGGGTCCTGATTTGGTGCAAAGGACAAGGGACATAGTTCAATTAGTCAGAGGACGCATAGCAGCAGCCCAAGACCGACAATGTAAATACGCCGATCTGGCACGGAAGGACAGAGAGTATGAAGTAGGTGACCAGGTATTTCTGAAAGTGTCACCATGGAAAGGATTGATGAGATTTGGGAAGAAGGGGAAGCTGAGCCCCCGTTATATTGGACCTTTCAAGATTCTAAGACGAATAGGACCCGTGGCATACGAATTAGCTTTACCTCCAAATCTTCAGCAGGTCCATAATGTTTTTCATGTGTCAATGTTGAGGAAGTATAATGCGGATGCCAAACATATAGTGGAACATGAGCAAGTAGACCTTCAACCAGATCTGTCCTATGTTGAACAGCCAGTCGAAATCATTGACCGAAAAGAGCAAGTACTCCGGAACAAGAGTGTCAATCTAGTCAGAGTCTTATGGAGGCATCACAACATCGAGGAGTCGACTTGGGAATTAGAGAGTCACATGCAAGAAACGTACCCCCATCTATTTATGGATTGATTCCGGAACGGAATCCTTTTAAGGGGGGAGACTGTAAGAACCCTGATTTTTGTAATATTTTAAAACTTCAGTGAATAGTAACTGGAACTTATTATGTAGTACGTATGGAATTCGTCACAAACATGAATAGTGGAATTTTGGAAATCCGAGATCATATTCTTGTTTATCGAGGAAAATAAGTGAATGTAAAAGCCGTCGGAATTCGAAGATTCGCGATTATACTACGTGTTTTCGTATTCGTAAGGAATGGCGGAGAACCGGGAATACTACGTGAAATAAATATTATATCAAGGTGTTTCTATGATCAAGAGAAAGGAATAGAATTGGTTAAAGGATTATAAGCGATAAAAAGAATTCACTGCGAAACAAAATATTATACGATTAAACTATCGTAATGGAACGACAATCGCGTGTACGTTAAATAATCAAATGAGAAATTAATTCCATGCAAGTTGGCCATGCAAAACCAAGTAAACTAGTAGTTAGGAGATGTAACTAGGGAATTAGAAGCTAACTAGAATAGTTAGTGGAATAGTAAGTGAATAGTGATTGGGAGACAAAGAAGGTACAAGGCCATACCTCCCCATTTCTACTCAACAAAAATTGTCAACTAAGCCAATTTTTTGCTGATTAATATGACCATATATACACACTATCAAACTCATTTTACACACTCTACCACTTTAACAAAAATCAAGCAACCCCCCCCCCATCCCCTTGTTGCTCTCGGCCTGTTGTGCAAAAAAGGGAAGAGGACTCTCTTCCTCACTTCACTTCTCCATCTTTACCTTTATTATAAATTCTATAAAATTTCACAAAGCTTCCTTACATCCTAGTAAAGGTATTTCTATGATTTCATGGTCAAATTCTTAATGTTTTGTGAGAAACAAATTCTTGAAGTTTAAGAACTTTAGGGACTGTTTTGACTAACTTGGTTTCTTGGTTTTGTTTCTTAAGGATCTAGCCCTTCTAAGTGTTTTTCAAGCAAACCAAGCCCTAATCACCTTATTACTAACCCTCCTAGTGCTCAAGAAGGTATAACTTCCAACTCTTTAAAGTTTTAAGGGTGAGTTTAAGAGTTATTTATGATGTAGTGTCAAGATCCAAGAGATTGTGTATGTGTAAGGTTGTATTACTCATATTCTTTCTAATTACTTGAGTTTTTGAGTTGTTATGCTTGTATGTGATGATATATAAAGTATATAAGGTGTATGTGGCTGGATCTTGAGAAGTAAGTAGTGTCGTGTTGGTCATAAGTAGTGATTGTGTCAAGAAGAAGTAGTAGAAATGGAATGTGGAGCCTATTGCACTTGGTCTGCCTTCTGCAGTGTATTCGGCCATGTAAATATTTGAAATTTGTGAGTCACTGGCTATGACTGGGTAGATCTTGATTTTTAGTTTCTGTACATGTGTGGATCGTCGCGAGGGGATTTACGGTTTAGAAGTTATGACCGTTTTAGTGTAGAGCGTTCGTACGAAAAGCCAACTGCGCATAGGCCACTTGCTTGATAATTTTGAAAGGCTAAAAATGATTTTGAAAATTTGGAAAAATATTAATGCAGAAAGGAAGACTTTCCAAAAAGAATTTTAAGAAAATATTAATTTTTCAATTTTATAAAAATGTTTTAGTAAAGCGAATCGATAATCGCGTACTAACTAAGATCATTGGTTATTGATTTTAGATCGCCAACAAAAGCCCCAAGACCATACCACTCCTAGCACTCGAGGCAAGTTTACGAAACCCTAACACACATTATCCATGCTATATATACTGTTGTGATATTGATGCCATGATTTACAATTCGAAAATATATGCTTGTCTGTGATATCAATACATTCCAATTATGCGATTATTTACGGAGACGAACTTCGTTTTATACGCGTATGAGAAATTGAAACGTAATTTTAATATAATACAAGATAGTGAGAGTCAGAGATATTTTTAAATCGATTTATTCCCGGAACGAGCCGGACACGGAAAATTTCGATTTCAATAAACAAAGTACTTTTGCGTAACATACATATTAAGCGAACGATCAAGATTTGATTTATAACTAAAATAGGTAATCGAATATTCACTCAAGGGATATCCTACTTGATTATTTATTTATAAGTAATACCTAAAGAGTTACTAAAATATCCGGAAAATACTTAAAGAGATATTTAAAAGTTTTTAAATCAATTCACTCTATCTAAAACGTATGTAACCATTCGAAGGATAATTATGAGATGTCGAATCCCGTCTTAAGCATTTAATTAAGATTTTTATAAATTCATTGAACCTTATTGAGAAACATTTTGTACTTAAGGCTTTATCAATTCATTAAAACCTTCTTAAAAATATTATGAGACCGTAAATATTTAATATTATGTACCTCTAAAAATCATTTAAAAATAGACATAGTTCCCAAGGATACTTTCTAAATTATTCAAAATTTCTCGGAAGAGATCAATCATTAGAAACTTATCAAAACCTTAGGGAACTTAGTCTAGAAGCATGAAGGTTTTGCTTCCTCGCTCAATGAAAAACAAGTGAACAATATATGTAAAACTCTACTACGGTTAAGGGTCGAAAACGATTTTAAATTCAAAACTCCGACAACTCCCAAGGATCAATTGTCATAAAAGTGACGGATAAATTACCTTATTTAAAGGTCAACTAAGAACGATCTATTCCTTCGATAAAGGATTTTATGTAAATGATATAATTGTTTTGGGACTGGAATGTGGCCTAAGAGGTATCAGGTAGTGACCAAGCGCAGAGTGGCGCAATATACAATTATATGGTCTCTGTGACCATTGATTTTCGGACTTGCACAGAAATGGGCAACCATCGTGTAATGTCTTGATAATCCCAAAGGTGGCTAGGTTTGTATTCCTTCTACTAGTAGAGAAAATTTCGTATTCGGCTGATCACCGGTACGTGGTTTATTCCAGTATAGTCCCATCCTCCACTTTGGATAAATTGTTGTGAAACCTATAACAGAAGGCCGATAAGGCTGAGTTTTAAATAAGGATGTTGATGTACATATATCACATCCATATGCGAATCTTGGTTCAAGCATCATATTGAGATTTTGAGATAAAATGAGTACGGGTATAAGCCGATTAAGCTGATACATTTAAAGTTGAGTTTTTCATAAAATTGACAAGCATATAAACTTTTAGAAACCTTGGATATACAATGCCTAATGGTTGTTTTTCCCTAAATGATTATATTTAGATAATGGATATCTATATCTTGCTGAGCATTAGTGCTCACTCTTGATTTTATAAATATCATATCACAACAGATTACCAGCATGGCCCGAACCAGGATGACTGCCCGCAAACGGGTAGGGGACGCCCGTGAGTACCATAGACTCTTCGTCCGCCATCCATCTCAGGTAGAAGAATAGAGATAGTTTCCTTTTGAGTACTTGAACCAAGACTATTTGTGACCCGAGCCAGTCTCATGTAGAGCTGTTCTCGGCGTTCACTCTTTTGAGAAAATTTCCTTTGGTCTGTAATAACTTAAATACTTTAACGTTAACTTAGTAATGTTTCTGAGCATATAACCTGTGTGTGTGTGTGAGTTTGGTTAAAAGGTCAAGTAATGATGTGAAAAGAGGATTAATTATTTATTAGATAATATTAAGTGATCGTAACGACCCGAATTCCCGACCTTGAATTTGGGGGTGTTACAAGGATTGTCCGTTATTTTTAAAAAATTTTGTCTTCTTAACCCTAATGTTAAAGAATTTTCTAGCCAGGTAAGCCATGGATTGATCCATCTCATCTAGCTCATCAAGAGTGTAGAATTCATCCCCCTCTAGCTCCAAAATAACTTGTTTCTGAGGTCCTTTTATTTTTTGCTCCACAACATGAATGATTGGAACCTGAGCATCTTGTTCATCTTCACTTGCTTCACTGTCATTGACAACTAAGGCACTAGAACCATCAACCACATGTCTTTGGTTTGCATTTAATGACTTTCTTTGCAACATTTCAAAACTTTGTTTGCAACATTTCAAGCTCATATTTTTTCAAGATCCCATACAAAACTTCCAGTTTTATTCTTCTCAAATCTCTTCCTTATCTAATGGTTGATATTTTCTATTCAAGATGGTCAGTAAGAGCTAGCATGAACTTTAGGTTAACCTCCTCAACTTCATAATATTTATCATGAAGTTTCAAGTCATTTATCAGTTTGTTAAACCTTTCAAAAACTTCAGTAATTCCTTCTTAAGGCTTTGCCATGAAACCCACATACTAAGACACCAATATTCTCCTTTGATTTGATCTTACTACCTCTGTACCCTCACACAAAATCCCAATCTTCTCCCAGATCTGTTTGGCTGTGTCACAATTGAAAATATTATTGTACATAACATTGTCAAGCGACTCTATCAGAATTAGTTGCAGGCCACTATCCAGAGAGACTTTTTTATTTTCAGATTCAGTGTATTTTGAGGGGTCTTTAGGGGAATAATGAGCTGGGATAACCATGTCTCCTTCAGTAGATTCATCAACCCATTCCATGGGAATAAAAGGGTCATTCTTGAGAATCTGGATATGCATTGTGTTGGCCATCCTTATGAACAACATCATCTTCTTTTTCCAAAGTGTATAATTGATTTTATCAAAGACTGGTATCTTGATACTGCTTATCTTTTGTGCACTCATAATTCCAAGATCTTGATATTTTTACTTTCAGATTTTGCTCTGGTACCACTTGTTAGATATTGAGTACAACAAAGGGGGGATGAATGTGTTTCTTTGGATTTTTAGCCTTTTTAAACTTGGTTGGATATTGTATGAACAAAGCAGTTTAATATTTGCAGAGATATAATGTTTAAAGAAATAAATCAACAAGCACAATATTTAACACCCTCCAAATCCGGGGTATAGATTTGGGGCATTATTAATATTAACTACTCACTAATATTGCACAAGCGGAATATAAATATAATAATTACCCCGAACTACTGCTACTCAGGATCTTTTAAGATTAAGAGTTGAAGACAAGAACGACACACTAACTTTATTACAAACCAACACTACTACTTATCCTGTTACACCTGATCTGGTAGCTCAAAGCTCTCTTCTGGGATAGGGATGAACACTCTTGGTATAAGAGGGTCCCGCTGCTTGACTCGCTTCTTGACTATGTGGGTTCTGATGGGTTTCATTTTCTACCTTGACTGAAAAAATAAATGGGAATGACAATAAAAGAGGGTAAGCCAAAATTTCTCAACAAGACTGCAACAATATATATATATATAAAGTAGAAAGGAAAAGAATAAATGAACTAGTAATATGTTTCTGTAAAGAATAAGAATTTGCCATTACTGGCGAGTGCCAAATGAACAAGACTGGAAACAAGAACCAACATATGCACTATAACCTGCTGATCAGTCAGGATACAGGGCTGATCTATACCCAACTTCATAGACCCAACCAACATAAGGAGTACTCAGGCAACTATGGCCTATTAATTAAAGGTCTGGGTAAAACCCAGCCCGTATCGTAACCATTCAGTCCAAAGCTTAGCATCCGGAACAATCGGAATGCTTTCGATGTATCCCAACATCAGGATATATCAGAGTATATGCAATAAGGGTAAAAGTATTGGAATATGAATAGAGGATTCAATAAATTGGGAGAAATCAAGAATCGAAATGAACTAGAAATAAGAATCAATAGTTATGTATGAACAAGAATTATCAAGGTGTACATATATGGAAAGTGAGATATATTTCACTATTCTGAATTTAGAATAGGGGAAAAACTTGCCTTGCGCGTACTTAACCTGGTTCAACTCACCGCCTTCTGTCTCATGCTTGATCTGCCTTGTTGATACTGAAGCAATCATAGAAAGATAGTCGTTTAGATAACTTACTACATACGCGTATCTTAAATTGATACCACGCAACCTTATTAATCTACCCATACGTCTCTATCTGACTCGCATATATAAATATATAAAATTATATAACACATAAGGCACATAATTGATTTTTAACCTCATAATTATTTTTAGAATCGATACTAGACTCATACCTGTATTAATTAACCCTATTTGATTTTATTTATAATTTTCAGGATTTATTTGACTAAATTCTACCTATATTAGGACCTATAAGCAATTAACTATCACAAGACAACTCTCTTTAGGAAGAAATTATGACTTACAATTATTTTTATTGACTTCGTTCCATTTTTCTGAGTCTAGGGGTCTTCGTTTCACTCAAATCGGACTAAACGTTTAATTATTATAAATTAAACAAAATTTAATTAATTAATAATTAATTATAACTAAATAACCCATAATTATATTTTTAAATAATTATTTAATAATTATTTTATTTTAAAATAATTAATCCTTAATTATTAGGACTAATTACAATTTATTATGATTATTCACAAATTATTATCACTTACTCGATTAGATCGATCATTTACAAATAAATAATCGATACAATTAACTAATACGATATTCATCGAATAAACAACTGTCGCTCGAATAATAATAATAATAATATTACTCAAACTTATCGTTCACTTACTCGTATAGATACGAGTTACTCGTATTATTTAATTAATTATCGAATCCTTAATCCTGTTATTCAATTATTTTTAGTCCTATTTATTAATTAATTACTTAATTATTAAATAATAGATAACTAAATAAATAATTAGATAAATAATTAAATAATTAATTAAATAACTAAATTCGAATTCCTAAATTAATAAAATAATTTAGAAATTAATTATGATAATTTTCAGAATTTAAATCTAATTTTTATTAGATTTTTAGAATTTACAATTTAATTTTCTGATTTCTAAAAATAAAAGTAATTAAGTAAAATTACAAAGTCAGGATTTAGGATTTTGAATTGAAGTTTAGAAGATCAAAACCGGGTTAACTAAAACTAGACCCGACAATTTTGGACACGACACGACTTGCACGACACGAAACGACACGAAAATTTAGTATTTGTGTTTGCATTTTTAGTACACGACACGAAAATACACGAACATGAAAGTACACGGTCGAGATTTAGTGTCGGTTTTGTATTTAACCTTCAAGTACACGACACGACACGAAGTATACGACATAAATAAATATTATAATTAAATTTTAATATTTTTTATAAATATATGTAGAATTATAATAAATGTATGCATATTTAATTTTAAAATATTATTTAATTTCATTATATTGTATTAAATTGAGATCTAAATATATATTTTTCATATATTTTATATTTTTTTACCTAAAAATCTTATATTTTAATTTATATTAATATTAAATTTAATATATATTAATATTCAATTAACACGACATACACGACACGAAACGACACGAAACGAAAGTACATGAACACGAATGTACACAAACGCTAAACATGTCGGTTTTGTGTTTGGCATTCAAGTACACGAAACACGAAAATACACGACACGAAAGTATACGACACGAACGAATTACCAGGTCTAACCAAAACCCAACCGGGTCGGGTCCGGGTTGGCAAGAACACCCGCCGGTGTTCTTCACAGTCCCAGAAACCGGCGAGGTTCCGGCCACCAGAACTCGATTCCGACGAGTCGAATTACAGGGCCAAACAACACAATTCCAGCCTGATTTTGTTTCCAATCCATTCACCATCATCCCAGCTGCTCTTTCTGGCCATCCTCATTCTGCACCCACCCCTGTGTCGTCTTCTCCGGTTAAAATAGAGCAACGGCCGACGAAAGTCCGACGAGCTTGATTTACAGTCGAAACGGAACCGTTCGGATCGATTCAACCTTCCATTCCATTCAAAATCAACCCAGCAATTCACCCATATCCTTATCTAATCCTATCAATGCCTATAACAGATTCTCCGGCCAAACTCAACAATTTTCCGGCTAAAACCTAAACTAACAGATTCGTGCACGAAAAATTGCAAATAAAATACCAAAATAAAGCTTATAGTTCATATAATCTAACCCTTATCACCACAGTAATCTCATGTTCATGTAAGTTCAGAATCGAATTAAAATCAAAATAGTATAAACTTGAATATAACAACTAACACTTAGAGCAATCATTTGATCAAATAAATAGCATAAATCAACTGTAAACTAACACAAAAAACTATTACAAGCATCAATTTTAAACAATAACCCCAGGAATCGAAACGCCTAATTTCAGTTCATGAACCCTAAAAAACGAATTCAAAATCGACTCAACAACACATCAAACTGATGATATGAATAGAAAGTAGAGATCAAGAGATTTGTTTTGGTTACTCACATGATCAAATCGGGTAACAGAATCACTTCCAAATCTGAGGTTTAATTCCTTAAATGTTCTTGACCTACAAACTAATTTCTTGATTTTCCGAATTTTTAAGAATAATTAACTAATTAATTAATAATAAAACAGCTATTTATAGTATTGAAAATAATACTCCTAAATAAAATTAAGGGGCTAATTACACATCTAATAAAAATATTTGGCCCTAATTTTTATAATTTTTGGGTATTAATAATGAATTTTTAAATATCCAATAAATACAAAATAAATGCTAAAAATTCCCAAAATTTTTGAATATTACAAAATACAAAGAAAATAATGTATGATAATTTCATGATCATATAAAAATAAAAATGTTATTTATTTTGGGGCTTTTGGTACCCGAAGGGGTCCGGAAAATCGTTTTTCGCGAAAAAGGTAAATTTGTAAAACGTCTAGGGGTTCAGAATAGAGATATGGTATAGGTCGTTTTTAACAAAATAGGGCCAATGATTTTGTTTGAAATACGGGCTTTTAAAACACTGTTTGAGCTGTACGGGGTTTGATATAAAACTTATAACTTACGATAGAACACTCAATAAATATCTGAATCACATTCTGATCAAAACAGACGATACGTAGTACATAGAAATTGGGGTTTAACGACTCAACACAATTAATCACATAATAATACACATAATTTATCTTTATTATGAAATAATGCAAGCGTAATTTCTCGGTCATTACACTTGCTACAAATTATGTGTTCTTAACAATGTAAGAACTTATCTTCTTCCTTGAGAGAATACAAGAAAATATGAATTTTTTGGTTACATCTAAATTAAGGACCAGTGCATGCTTTATACACTAGCAGCACGGGTTTACAAGACTTGCACTAAAATGTATTAAACTACTTTCTAAAGCAACCTTTTTCTATTCCCATTTCTAGCTTAGCAAATCTGTGCAGAATCTTGCAGGTCTGTGACCATCCTTTGTTGAGTTAATCATGGCCCTTGATCTTGTATTCTCTCAGCTACTTTGTAGACTTCTCAATCTAGTGAATATGTCATTTATTGACTGATAATCTTGAATCTTGAACTTGTCTACATTCTGTATTTGAGAGGCATATCGGGATCTCCAGTTTGTTCTATAAAGAAGTTACATCTCGATAAGTTTAATGACTTATCGAGATCTCTGAGTTCTCTATAGTTATATTTGACTTGTCGAGGTCTCTTGATCTTTGCATGTGAAATGACTTGTCGATATGTCTGAGATATCTACATCTAGAAATTACTTGTCGATATCTCTGAGATCTCTGTATACACATTTTGACTTGTCGATATCTCTGAGATCTCTAATGAGAAATTGACTTGTCGATATCTCCAATTTTCTACATCTTCATTTGATTCGTCAATATCTCTGAGTTCTCTACATGCAGAAATGGCTTGTCGATATCTCCAGTTCTCTACATCTTCATTTGACTTGTCGATATCTCTGAGACTTCTCTATAAGCCATCTTGGACTTCTCGATAAGTCATTCTGGACTTCTCGAATGACTTCTCGATATTGCTTGATCTGTGACTTGTAGATTTCTTGACTTAGAACATTTTTCATAGAACAACTTTATTCAACTCCAAGCTTCTACACTTTTCTCTGAGGCATGATCATGGCTTGATCTTCTTCCAAAGTTTATTTCTTAGCTTGAATCTGTTCACAGAAAAATCCCTCAGTCTAATCTTCTAACCTTTTTACAGACTTAAGAAATATAATATAAAATACAAAATTGATTATCAAACAACTAAATCTCAGGGTTGCCAATGCGACTTTAGTCTTGTTATTATACAGGCATGTCTTGCACAACAACTTATTAGTATAGATAGTTGATAACACGTTCGAAGTAGATTAAAATATCAAATTAGTATTTTTAGTGCGAACTACATATCAAAATTGATATATTAATATGAAATATAAAATTGATACTTGTAAAGAATAATTACGTAGTTAAAATAAATCGAATCAGATATGAAATTTTTCATAATAATTCTAGTTATGCATTGTTTCACTTGTTATAGAAATCTAACATATTAGTTTTATTTTTATGTAACGAATTGTAGAATTATCTTATGAACGAAATATTTGTTATTTTAGCTAATTTAATATTAATTAATATTAATTAATAATTATCTTATAATTAGCCTTTTCAATATAGTTTATTAAACATTACTTAGTTATTGATAAACTAATATTTTTCAAATTAAAATTAAACAGAAGTTTGGATGAACACTAAATAGTATAAAATAAAGTTTAAAGAAAATAGTAGTCAATTTGTGTATGATGAGTACCAAAATTTGGTACTTTTGTACTTTTGTAATTTTGTGCTGTAATAAAATATGGGTTCGTTTATTAACAGAGGGTATATATTTTAATTAACTTATGAACTAGATATTTGTTATTTTAGATAATTTAATTCTAATTAATATTATATTATATTTGTTTTTATAATTAGCTTTTTCAATATAGTTTATTTAATATTACTTATTTATTGAGAAAAGAAAAATTTTAATCAAGTCAATAAATTTTTGGATAAATACTAACTAATAAAAACAAAGTTTAGATAGAGTAGAAGCCAATTTACGCTAGGTAAGTACCAAATTTGGTACTTAAGCATCAATAAAACATGGGTTCACTTAATAATTCTTTTATAATTAGTATTTTCAATATAGTTTATTTAATATTACTTAGTTATTGAAAAAAAAATTAAATTAAAAATAAATAAATGTTCGGATAAACCCTAATTAATAAAAACAAAGCTCAAATATAATATATAGAAGTTAATTTGAGTTAAGTAAGTACCAAAATTTAGTACTGTAATACTTCGATACTTCTGTGCACTAATAAAATATGATTTCGCATATATTAATAAAGAGTATAGGTTAGTATAATATTTTAAGAATTGTATAGATTACATTTATTTTGGTTATAATAATCGTTTGCAATTAGAATCTTTGTAATATTTGTTAGTTGTGGCTGACTTAGCCAAGACTATTTTGAAATATATCTAGAAAATAGGTTTAAGTTGAAACAAACAGATAGCACTATCTGTGTGTATGGAAAGGTGGTCACGTAAATGTTGGCGAGGGAGTTGCTGAAAGGACGGAAATGAGGTTGTGAATAGCCTTGATAAATAGCTGGGGCATTAGCCTAAGAGGAATATACAAAAATATACAATCTCCTTGGAGTCCTAAAAAGCTATCAACTTATACGTTCACATTATATATATATATATATAAACTCTATACAGGTGAGTTATACAGAGGAGTAGAAGAGAGTAATAAACACTTCATTGGTATCAGGGGTAGGAGCTTGGTGTATGTCAACTGGGTTGGTTAAACTATCTTCTCAGAATTACCTCCATTTTTTTTCCATTTATACATCCTATATCTGATATTGGAAAATGGCAAGCAAATTGATTGCATCAGAATTGGCCAAGACAGAGAGGCTAAATGGCACCAACTATGATATGTGGAGCCGAAAAATTCGATATGTATTGATACATGAAAATTTGGAGAGTGCAATTAAAGAATCTGCACCAATTTTTGACAAAGAACACGCTATTGCTCCTCAAAAGAAAGAATATGACACCTGAAAGCTGTGTGACAAGAAAAGCTAAGAACCTCATGCTGATGTACACTGATGATAGCCTAATTAAAGTATTTGAGGTCTATGCTACAACAAAAGAGATGTGGGATGCAATTAAAGAGAAGTATGACACAACTTCTGATGTCAATGTGCAACTTCTTCTGTACAGGTTCAATACATGCAAAATGAAGGAAAATGAAAATGTCATCGATCACTGCAAAAAGATGATAGTCATGGCAAAGGACTTAGAAGCTTCATGAAATGAGCTATCTGAAAATATGCAAATAGCTGGTATATTGAACAGTTTGCCTCGCTCTTTGGACATGGTGGCAACAACTTTGAGGCACAGTGGAAAAATAAATAAAGTGGATGATCTTCCTGCTGCACTTGCTGTTGAGCAAGATTTGGTAAATAGCAGAAAAGAGCCTAAGTTGAACTACGTACAAGAAGATGAGTCTAACATTGCTCGTGGGTTTCCTACACATCAAAACAAGAATCATATGAGAATGGGTCCCTCTAAAGGGAAGAACTTCAAGCCACAAAATTGGCAGAAGAAGGTCCTGCAAGGTGCTTTCTACAACTGTGGGAAGTATGGTCACTTTAAGGCCAACTGCACCCAAAAGCAAGGAAATAAGGGTGGTGAAAAAGCCCGGAAAGAGGTGCACCACATAAACATGAATTTGTGGGAGTGATTGAATGCAATGCTGCATATGTTGCTACATATGTTAGTTGATGGCTGGTTGATTCTGGGCTACCAACCACATTTCCAAAACCAAAGATGGTCTTACTGAATTCACTGAATTGAAAAAGGGGGAGAAAAGAATTTTGATGGGGAACAACACTTATCTTGAAGTGGTTGGTATTGGAACATATAAATTGGATGTTGGGAAAGGTATCATGGTTCTCAAGAATGAGTTGTATGCTCCAGGAATGAGACGGAATCCGATTTCTGTTCATGCACTAATGAAGAATGGCTTGGAAGTTCGTTTCCACAATGGTAGAGTCTCTATTGGAAAGGACAAGAAAGTGTTTGCTATGGGAAAACTTGAACCTGATCATAAAATTGCTCAAACTTCCATTTGTAATAAATAATGAAATGAATAAGAATGCTATTTCTGATTATTCTTTGTCTGATAATATAAGCATGTATAATATGTGGCATTATAGATTGGGACATCCAGGAATTAATAAATGGAAAAAATAATAAAAGAAAATTTGTTGCCAAAAATGGATGTTAATAAATCACCTTGTGAACATTGCATAAAAGAAAAAATAACAAGGAAGCCTTTTAAAGAAGGTGAAAGAGCTACAAAACTCTTGGGTCTAATACATTCAGACATTGGTGGTCCTTTGAGTTATAAAACTCATGCTAATAAAGCATATTACATAACATTTATAGATGATTATTCTAAATATTGTTATGTGTATCTTATATCAAGAAAATCTGAGGCTTTTGAATGCTTTAAGAGATATAAGACAGAAGTTGAGAAACAACTTGGAAAGGACATTAAAGTCTTAAGAACTGATAGAGGGGGAGAATACAACTCTATAGAATTTGACACTTATTGTCAAGAATAAAGGATTATAAGACATAAGACGATGTCATTTACTCCACAACAAAATGGTGTGACAGAAAGAAAAAATAGAACATTATTAAATGTTGTAAGGTGTTTGTTGTCTCATTCGGGACTAACAAAAATATTTTGGGGAGATGCATTGCTTACGACAAACTATACACTAAATAGAATTCCCATAAAATATGTAGAGTCAACACCCTATGAAGTGTGGACTGGAAGAAAACCAGATTTGAGTGAAATGAGAAAATGGGGATGCATAATGATCCCATATCAAAATAGAGACAAGTTGGATTTTAGAACTTTGAAGTGTAACTTCATTGGTTATTCAGAACCTTCTAAAGGTTATGTATTTTATAACAAAGAAAAGGGAATGATTGAAAGTTGAGATGCTACTTTCTTACAAAACTCAGAAGAAAAAGAGGACATTGTAGAAGAACAAGATCCACTATCAATAATAGATGATGACATTGATCAAGAGGAGTTGCCTCGTGATGATCCGATCATTGGGAATGAGCCGAATAACATCATTGGTGTTAAGAGAAGAAGAGAACAACATGTGTGGATGGATGACTATTATATGTACAATATTGAACCATCTTGTTTCTCTGTAGACATGCAAACTGATGATCCAATAGATCCTAAAACATTCGCTGAAGCGATGAAATCACAAGAATCAAAATTATGGTTGAATGCCATGCGAAATGAACTTGATTTAATTGAAAAGAATAAAGTATGGGAATTATGTGATTTGCCTAAAGATATAAAATCTATTGGATGCAAATGGATTCTAAAAAGAAAGTATTTGGCTGATGGATCTATTGATAAATATAAAGCCAGACTAGTAGCCAAGGGATTTACTCAAAAACTGGGAATTGATTATCAAGAAATATATTCTCCCGTAATAAAGTTTGCATCAATACAAATGATATTGGCTTTAGTGGCTTATCTGGATTTGGAACTCTTCCAAATGGATGTGAAGACTGCTTTCCTTAATGGAGATTTAAAGTAAGAAATTTACATGGATCAACCTGGGGGTTTTCAGGTTGAAGGTTTTGAAGATAAAGTTTATAGGATCCTGAAGACATTGTATGGACTTAGGCAATCGTCTAGAGAATGGAATCTCAAATTTAATGATACAATGGTTTGACTTGGTTTCATATCTAACAAGTTAGATAGATGTGTTTACACTTTGAAAAGTGGAAGCTCATTTACGATATTGTCATTATATGTGGATGACATATTGTTGGCTGGAAATGATATTGGTATGTTAAATAAAATCAAGTTGGAACTCAGTAGCGAATTTGAGATGAAAGACATGGGTGATGCTTCATATGTTCTAGGAATTGAAATCATAAGAGATAGAAAAAACAGAACATTGAGCCTTAATTAAGAAAGGTATCTCCGTAAAGTGCTTAATCGTTTTGGGATGCAGAATTGCAATCCGACGCCAAATCCATTAGTAATGGGGAAACGATTAACAAAAAATATGGATCTCGAAAAGGGACAAGAAATACTACACAAACCATATGCAGAAGTAGCTGAAAGCTTAATGTATGCTATGTTATGCACAAGACCTGATTTAGCATATCCGGTTAGTCTAGTTAGTAGATACCAAAGTAATCCTAGTCAAGCTCATTGGGAAGCTGTTAAAAGGATTATGAAGTACCTCAAAGGTACGTTGCATCACAAGTTAGTTTACCGAGAGGACGCGCTTGATATAATTGGTTACTATGATGTAGATTTAGGAGGAGATAAAGATGATGGAAAGTCGACTTCTGGTCACCTATTTATTTTAACTGGAGCTGCTGTATGTTGGGGCAGTAAGAAACAAGGTTGTGTTGTAAGATATACACAAGAAGCTGAGTACGTAGCATGTAGTATGTCTGCTATTCATGCTGTCTGGATAAGACGTTTCTTATTGGAATTAAATCTCAATCTAGTAAACAGGCCCATTGAGATTTATTGTGATAATACATCAACAATTAATTTAATTTATAGTGGTGCAAATAGTTCGAATGGACAACATATAGAATTACAATATCATTATATACATGATATAGTAGTGGAAAAGGAAGAGGTAAAAGTGACCTACATTCCTACTACTGATATGCTTGCAGACTCTTTAACGAAAGCCATTCTAGCAGAAACCTTTATCAAACATGTTAGTTTGATGTGACTGAAAAATATCTGAGTTATATCTCGAAAAAGGTGGGAGTCTGATAAAAAATAAATAAATATGTATACATTCAGAAATTTTGGTTAAGTAGCCAAGTGGGAGATGTTAGTTGTGGTTTTGACTTAGCCAAGACTATTTTGAAATACATCTAGAAAATAGGTTTAAGTTGAAACAAACAGATAGCACTATGTACGTGTATGGATAGGTGGTCACGTTAATGTTGGCGAGGCAGTTACTGAAAGGACGGAAAGGAGGTTGTGAATAACCTCGATAAATAGCTGGGGCATTAGCTTCAGAAGAATATACAAAAATATACAATCTCCTTGGAGTCCTAAAAGCTATCAACTTATATGTTCACATTATATATATATACATATATAAACTCTATACATGTGGGTTATACGGAAGAGTAGAAGAGAGTAATAAACACTTCAATATTGAGATAATATTTTGAGAGATGTAATATTACAACAGATGTAAATGGTTCGATCATTTCTAACGTATAAATTGCTGAGAATATGATTTATGGAGTTTCTGCAATTTTCTAGGTGATTTTGTTAATATCATTTTTCATTAGGAAAGGGTAATAATTTACTGGTAAACTTTATAATTGAATTTATAATGAGAGATCCCAAATATTGTTAAATTTTTTTCTCTCAAATATTTTATATATAACAACTTTTCTCAAAATAATATAGAATCCGCATACATTCATAAATTAAATTTCAACCCTTATACTGTTATATCATTTTGTGACTATTTTAATACAAAATTTAAATTATCTAACGTTACTCATTTACAATAGTGCAATTACCGATTTGTGTTTGGACTCTAGTCCAGATTAAATTTTAATAATGTAAATTATAAGTGACTTTATTTATAATTATTTTCTCTACCTCGAAGTAGAGCTGTCAAAAAAATTCGAAAAATCCGATATTCGTCCGAACAATCCGCACCCGTATCCAAGAAAAAGCGGATATTATCCGTATTCGAAATAAAGCGGATATTATCCGTATTCGAATCCGAAACTAAATACATATATGATATTTAAATTATATAAATATATAATTATATATAATTTAAAAATTATTTTTTTAATTTATAGTGTGTGCAAATGTATTAAATAATACAAATATTATATAATTATACACATACTTTATATGTATCTAACTATATTATTTGTATTTAATCGTAAAAAATGTTCTAAAATCATCATCAAATACGGTAGAGGCATCAAAAAAAATTTTAAAAATCCGAAATCCGTCCAAAATATCTGCATTCGTATCCGAAAAAAGCGGATATTATCCGTATCCGAAATAAAACGGATATTATCCGTATCCGAAATAAAACGGATATTATCCGTATTCGAATCCGACAATTGCGGATGCAGATACGGATATAGGTATATTCGTATCCGAATTATCCGTTAGACAGCTCTGCCTCGAAATGAAAAAGAAAGGGGCTGCACGGGACCCGTAGTCTAGAAACAGTATACTAGGTTGCTTTATGACTATTAATTTCCACGACAATCGTCCATCTTCCTTTCAAACAAGGTTGGCCAATAGTGTTCTCACTCGTGAGCACAAGTCAAATTAATTTTATTTTTTGGAATTAATATAATAATATTTTTTATGTATGAAATCCATAAGTAAAAAGTTTACGTATTGGAGGAATATTCTTGTCTTGAAAATTACTTATTAAATTTTTAAATAATAAAAGGTCAATTTAAGAGATATAGGAGATGTTTGGATCATAGGATTATAACCTGGTTAACGGAAATGAAAATGAGATTTCAATACAAAAATATATTAGAACCTCATTCTCATTCCTGTTAACCGGGTTGAAATCCCATGATCCAAATGACTCCCCGATATATTATGGATTTTTGTAATTGGATGAGGTGGATGTTTGTATGAGAGTAAGAACAAAATGAAATTATACTTGGGCCCATAAAATATAGTTTTGGGCTTCAACCTTTGGAAAGAAACAACTAGCGCCCAGTTCATAATATCCATAAGGTCGGCGACTGGTGGGCTCACTAAAATCTGGGCTAGGCGTTCATGTAGAACTTCTGGATCATACTTAACAAGGAACAAAATATTATGTGACCCCATTTTATTTTTGTGACAAGATTTGTCTAATTTTAACTTTGAAATTTTATTGTTTTTGACTCTTATAAGGTGCAAAAAACTGAAATTTCTTAGTTTTAAATTTTGTCCTTTTCAACAAAAAATCAGGATTTAAACTTTTATTTTGAAGAAACTTTTATTTTGAAGAAGAAATCGAAAAAAATGATTAGTCCTACTATTGTATTTTTCCAATTTAAGGTAGTTGTAAAAAGTGAAGATGACGGCTAATTTTGGACGGAGTATTAATAAAATTGCTCTACAAGATTAGAGTGTAAACTATCATCACCAACCCATTAAGGGAGTGTTTGTTTCAATAAGTCTGGGTATGAGGTATGGGATTGAAATGAATAAAACCCATACCACGTGTTTGGTTAAATTTTTTTTGTTTTCAAATTCATTCCTGAAACCCATAAGGTATGGGGTTTAGAAATCCATGTGAATAGCTTGGTATGAGTTAAATCAAACTTTTGGGTATCGTTTTCATTATTTTCTCTAGTCTTTCTTTTTAACTAAAATATAATTCTTTTTTTAGCTCTAGTTTTAATATTGATAAATATAAAATGTGAATGTATATTTAATTTTTTTAAATACTACGTAAAAATATTTATAAACTCATATTTTAGTAAGAAAAATTATCAAAAATACTAGCTTTTTTTTATTTATTTCTTTTACAATTTTACCATCTTCTAATTTTTTTGGCAAAAATATAGAATCAACCAAAATCAAGCAGACATACAATTAGTTGAATCAATTTTTTTTGGTTATATTTGAGGTTACATGGAGTGGCATAAATTCGTCGAAAATTGCATCTAATTGAATCAAGTGCATTAAACAGTATTTTCGTAAAAAAATTGGAAAATAGCATTTTTTTAAATAAAAAAGTATTTTTGCAATTTTTTTAAAAAATTATAGTATATTTGTAAAAATATCTTTAGCCTTAGATGTTTTTCAAAAAAATTATATTTTTAGCCTTACTAATTATGATTGTCAAGTGATAGTGTATAATTTTAGATTTTAATATTAAAATAATTAATTAACAAAAAATAATAATTAAATGTCTTTTGATTCTTGATTCCAATTAGTTTATCAACGAGATATATTCTCATCCTATTTTGAACCAAACAGGTGATATCAAGTATCAAGTTCCAAACCCATACCAGCTTAACCCGATTCCTGATTCCAACCCGATACCACCCAAAGAACCAAACGAACCCTAAAGACTTTTTTAAACAACCATAACTTGTCTTGACGGGATATTTTCAGATTATTTATAAATTATAATTGAAAAATGGGAATGCTATAGCAGATGGTTGAGGTATATGAATGCCACTTGTGCTTGCATGTTTCACACTTTGCACTGAGATAATCAGGTATCAATGGTATCTTTACAACCCTTATTCTATTACAACCTGCAATATGTGATACAGTTGCAGTACTGGTAGAATTTGCCTAAACTTGCACAACTTTTTTTGAAATTAGAACAATGATTCTTAAGCATAAATCATGTGTTTTCTATTTTCTAGCAAGAACTTGTAAAGTTTACAAGGCTAGGCATATGTGCCTGCTTGCTGTCACTTTCATCACAATCTGCGATTGCCACACCGCCTCTTTTCTGAACATTCTTGTACGAGTATCGTTGTGCCACGACCACATACGCGAAGAAGTTCAAGACAGTGATAACTGCCAACAGCCAGTAAAAATAGTCCAGTCGACTGCTGTTCACGTCCTTACCAAACCAGCTCTTTCCTCGTTTCTCTGTCACTTGGTCGACAATTATGATCAAGAAGCTACTAAGGAAATGTGCAACTCCAAGAACACTGAGGTACAAACCAATGCCTATACTTCTCATTGAGTCTGGGACTTGATCATAAAAGTATTCTTGCAATCCCACTAGACTGAATCCATCTCCGAAACCAATGATAAGAAACTGTGGAGCTAGCCAGAACACACTCATTGACTGTGATCCCTTTATTGGATCCTTGAGATGAAGATTTAGTCTTTTTCTTTCAACTAAGGCTGCTATTACCATTGTTGCAAATGTGAAGGTCATCCCAATGCCTATTCTTTGTAGGATATTAATGCCTCTTTCGTTACCTGTTGCTCGTTTTAATAATGGGACAAGAACTTTGTCATAAATAATGACTGAAATGATTACTCCAATAGCGTTCAGGCTGTAGACTGAGGCTGGAGGGATGACAAACCTGTTAGTAATGTGGCGGTTCATTGTAGCACTTTGTTTAATAAAGAATGTTGAGACTTGTGCTTGGCATATACCGAATGTTAGAGAAGTAAGCCAGATTGGAATCGTCTTTAAAATGAGTTTGGTTTCCTCAACTTTGGTAACTGTAGTCAGTTTCCATGGGTTTTTTTGTTTATCAACTGAACCTTGTCCGCCTTCGATGATTGCAGCTTTGTCAAGAAATCTAAAGACAGCAGAAAAAAATAACTTCACAAGCCAGAATAATCCGTATCTGATACAAGTTCCAAATAACACAACTAAAAATTAGATGCATGCCTTGATGAAATATCAAATTAACCTTGCCTACCTAAGACCCGTAGTGTGGCAAAGAAGCCTTCCTTGATTATTTGCTGATTCAGGGACTTCATACAATTGATCGGGGTTAGAAGGAAGTGACAGTTTTCTCTTGGTAATAGCTGCCACAAAGACTTGTAGCATTGGCGTCAAGGGGCTTCCTGATGGTATCCTAAAGCGATAGAATGGCCTTCCTATATAGAAGATCACTATGGTAGAGGCCATAATACATGTGAGGATAATATCTGCAGTCTCCCAACCTAAATGGTCTTGGACATAAACAATAAGAGTTGCAGCAGTTAAAATTCCAGAACAAAGGCCACAGGACCACCAGTTGAAAAAGGACATTTTTTTTATTCTTTCTTCGGGGTGATCATCATCAAATTGGTCCGCTCCAAAGCTTTCAAGCGCTGGCTTGTGCCCTCCAGTGCCTATAGAGATCAAATAAATTGCAAGAAAGAAGATCACTTCATGGACCTTCCTTGGCTTATGGCAAAGGCTGGAGGCACAGGGCTTCCAGCTCGGAATCACTCTTGACATTGTCAAGAGAAGCAAACCTTATATTTAAATGAACCAAAAAATATTAACTTGTATCCATCTGAAAAATACTAAAAGAGGGAACTTAGTCTTATATCTATCCAGTGAAGTTCTTATTTTGCTACCAACTCATAGAAATAGAGGGTGTACTCTACGCATACAAATGAGTAGCATCCTCTGTAAGATTAGGTAAACTTAAGCTATTCTTGTTCTAAATCTCTATCTTCACACGTTTAACAAAAACAATAACGTCCCGTAATTTTACAAGATAAACACATTAAGATAATGACAATAAAGTGGCTCTACAACAAGTAGCTCATGTTTATTTTTAATAATTTTGATTACCAGCAGGTAAACAATAGATGATACAAGAACTGTGGAGAATCGACCCATGTAGGCATCAGCAACAAATCCACCCACCAGTGGCATTACAGTAGTCACACCTGACCAATAGTTGACACTCTTTGCCGCAGTTTTCAGGTCCTGATGCATCACCTTGGTTAGGTATATGATCATACTCGTTGCTATCCCATAATAACTCATTCTTTCACTGAACTCAATTGCTGTCAAAAAAGGAAGAAAAAGATCCACAGCCGCAGTTATGATTCTGACACATCTAAAGTATATCTTAATCTAAAGGCTAGGGAGTATAGACCCATTCTTAGTTAAGGTGGTATTTTAACCATATATGGATTAAAATTATATAACAAACTTTGTCTTTGTCTAATCAACTGTATATGGCGATAAAATCATGTCTCATTTTGAGAATTTGGAGGGCCTAGCAGCTAGCAACTAGCGGTAGCAAAGCTTATCCTGATACTAGCTGAGGTCTAAGTTCTTTGTGCAGTAGACATCAAACTGAAAACAAGACGAGTGTAACAAAAAGTACTCGAGGTATTGGCAACAATAATCGACTAGTATGAACATGGCAGTGCTAGCCACTTCCTACTTCTTGGATTATACTTATATTTGTGACCTTATCATTCTTTTTTTTTTTGCAAATCCACATCAATATAGATAAAAAGAAGCAGAAATGTTAAACTGATGCTTACTTATAATGAACAGGGACGCTTTCCATGCACCAGTAGAAGCTCGAAGAGGAACGTTTCCTTTATGATCAACTGAATAGTCATGCACAAATTTCTCTTCGTTAAGATCAAGGGACTATTCTTTCTTTAGCTCATCCATCTTAAGTTGTCAGTGCGAGTTGACGAGTAAGTAGGTTCGAGATAAGTACTAAAAAGGCGAATATTGTAGAGTTTGGTTGTGGAGTGATGGGGACTGCAGTTTTTGTGTTGTAACTCTTGAGTCTTAATGCATAGCACAGGGTTCTTACATATAAATAGCCATTTCAATATTGGACCAGATAGAATCTCATTCTGCACACTATAGCGGACCAGGGCAATTGAAGGTTCGGACACTGGCAGTCCAGGTGAGGGTTCTAATAAATTTCAGGATGAGCAAGAATCGAAACCTGGGACAACCATCGCGCCCTAAAAAGTCTTAATTTACAATAATGATTAAGAATAATTTAAAGAAGGAATCTAGTGCGCCTTTTACAAACTTGAGTATGCTTACTACTTCAGTACTTCACCATTTGATAATGCTCTTTTCTTAGAATTGTTCTGTCTCAAATTGATCACTATTATTTATATTAATGAAAAAAAAATCATGTACGTCTTGTGTTTTGCTGTAACAACCTTGTTTTTTAAGCTAGATTTATAGTTTCTATCGTATCAGGAACTAGGTGATGGCTTTGATCAGGAAACCTTTTTTTCGATCATTGCTAGTAAATACAGAGATTCGTCTTCACGTGTTTTGTTATCAACTATCTAAAACAATGATTTTCAGAATCTAAAAATTCGATGAAGTGTTCTCCTCTCTAAAACCTCTCAGGATCTTTTGCATATGTTCCTATTCAGATTCTCGACTATTGTTATGTACCTTCTTATCAACTAAAATTATTAAACCAAACATGACCGGTATATTCCGTTTCACAAAATTATGTTCGCATAACTAAGTACAGCTCAAGCTTTAACACTTTGCAGAATTATCTACATGTACATACTACAGAACATTTAGACTTGCTTAAAGTCAATTGCAAGTTTCTAATGGGTTACTGATATCATAGGGCAGGGGTTACTGCTAAATTTCGTTAGTGGTGTCAGTATAATCAGACAATGACAGCAGCTGGCCCTAATGATCCACTTAAGTAATGGACGACAACGTTACTTTACACTTCATATGTACCGTTTGGTAAAATATATATGCTTGATAATTGGTAGTATTAAAGTTCAGTGACTCCCCGACAAAAAAAAAGGTTCTAATACTCAAACTCTGTAGTCAAAAACTTGACTCGACTCAAATTACAGCCCTATAATGAAAACCCACGTATTTAATTAATTATGCTGTAAAATGTGATTGTAATCGGTGTCAACGTGACATTGTCTATAGTTAATAAATTTGCACGTTGCATTGCTGAGGCACAATTAAAAAGATTGTCGTAAAGTTAAACATTGTCCAGAAAATGAGCTCCATGTAGGCTGTATGGAGGATCAATATATTTGATGTAGCGAAAGCTTTGAACTGAGCTGATATTTATTTAGCAGGGACATCCAGATATAGCTCTGACATAGGATTCATGCAAGTAGATTCAATCCAAGTATTACAATCTCACTTTTCATTTGGATTTACTTGGTTCTTATTAATCCTTTCTGGGAAAAGTTTCTCAGAAGTAGATAGTCACATATTTAAGCACATGCCAAATGATGATAAAGTGTTTTCCTCTACTAAAATCCAGTAATGCCATTTGTGTGCAATAAGTTGTTTCTGAGTAGGCTTTATCTTTTCCAAGTTGAAGACCAAGACCAAAGTTCCTTTTAGTACTAGTAAGTGATCAGACATTCCCCCAAAAAAGCCCCCGAGATTCTGTAGACCTCACAGATATTTACACTTAAATTGTCGACTAATGCAAATCAGGCGCATACAATTTTATTTGTGGTGGATAAAGACTTGCAATGTGATAGCTCGAAAGCCATTTGTGCAACTAAAGCATCACCAATTCGCTGGCAGTAAGAACTTATGGCATGCTATGTTTCCATGATCTGCAGACTGCATTAAGTTTTTATTGCTACTGGATAGCCCCACCTCTAACGAAAAATCTAGTCCCAACACTTGGCCAGTAACCTTTTTCGCCAGTATCTTTTTTATCGAAGAAAATTCCATTGTCACTAGATACAACTAGAAAAGAGCGAAGTTCTAGTGTTCTAGTACTTTAAATTATTGACTTACCTCGTCAAATAAGACCAAGTTCAACGATTGATTTGCTCCTTCGTAGTCCTGTCAGACTCTTGCGGCTAATGCAGAAATTTTTGAGCGAAAGGTTACAACCAACATTGAAGGGGGTAGGAATAAAACACAGATAAAGGAAATTTCTAGCCTTTAATGATGCTTGAATTATTTTTTTTTCTGCAGAAAAAAAAAACTTCTGAAATGTAATGAACACATGAGTCCAATTCTTACTTTATGCAAAATATTTGAAACAATGAAGCCAGTAAGATGTAATTGAGAGATTAGCTTTTTCAGGTATTGCTCAAAGGTCAAATAGTTGAGAGTGGAGTTTGTAGGTGGATAAAGCATTGCTTTTGACAGGAGTAGCAAAAAATCAAAGTGCGCTAATGCCCGTTGCTTTAGTCGATGATTATACACGTACATTTCTTGATAGATAGTTATGTAATCGGTCCACGATTTTACTGCCGTTGATGAAAAGATGAAGAACCATAAGCTATATTTAAAGATGCTTTGTCTTGTGTCCTCCCAAATCTCTGAGTGTTACGAAAAAGGTGATATTCCAAAGCAATTACAAGTCCATAGCTGTGTAAAGACTTTATTTACAGTTCTGAGTTCAGAGATGATCACAGTCAGACTAACATCAACATTGAGGCTTTTGCATTATTATGGGCATTATTATTTTTCTGGATTACATAAATATGTTACAGTCTGCAACTTATAGCGCACTTACCTTGCACAATACTACTATATCATCTTCTATTGATACGCGAATAATAAGAAATCTTATCAACTTTTTTTGAACATACACCTTGACTTCTCTAGTTTAAAGCATATGTACTAGTCTTTATAATTTTTTTAAGGTATTGCCTCGTGGCTATCACCTTCATAACAATCCGCAATAGCCATAGCGCCCCTTTCTTGAACATTTTTGTATGAGTATCTCTGCGCCACAATCAGATAAACGCCAAAGTTCAAGGCAGTGATGGCTGCCAACAGCCAGTAAAAGTAATCCAATCGACTGTGGTTCAGATCCTTACCAAACCAGCTCTTTCCACCTTTGTCCGTCACTTGGTCCACAATTGTGATCAGGAAGCTACTGAGGAAATTTGCAACCCCGAGAACACTGAGGTACAAACCAATACCTAAACTTCTCATGGAATCTGGAACTTGATCATAGAAGTACTCTTGCAAGCCTACGAGACTAAATCCATCTCCCATTCCAATGATAAGAAACTGTGGAGCTAACCAGAACACACTCATTGACAGTGATCCCTTTATTGGATCCTTATGATAAAGGTTTAGTCTTTTTCTTTCAACTAGGGCTGCTACTACCATTGTTGCAAATGTAAATACCATTCCAGTGCCTATTCTTTGGAGGATACTAATGCCTCTTTCATTTCCTGTTGCCCGTCTTAATATTGGGACAAGGAGTTTGTCATAGATTATGACTGAAATGATCATTCCAATGGCGGTTAGGCTGTAGACTGAGGCTGGCGGGATAACAAAACTGTGGGTGATATTTCGGTTCATCGTAGTGCTTTGTTTGATAAAAAATGTCGAGGTCTGTGCTACACATATACCGAATGGTAGAGAAGTTATCCAGATCGGAATCATCTTGACAATGAGTTTGGTTTCCTCAACTTTGGTCACTGTTGTAAGTTTCCATGGGCTTTCTTGTCTGTCAACTGAACTCTGCTTGTCCTCAATAATTGCAGCCTTGTCGAGAAAGCTGAAGACAGTAGAAAAATATAACTCTCTGTGTTCAAGAAAACAATAGTGTTCGATAGGAAATCCTAAGATATCATTCCATATTTAAAGCAAGTACCATAATACCTAAGAATTAGAAAATTTAATGCTTGGATCGTTAGATATCTTGATAAACTATGAAACTAATTTTGCTTACCTAAGACCCTCTGTGTGGCATAGAAGCCTTCCTTGAGTTTTTGCTGATTTGGGGACCTCATACAATTGATCTGTACTGGAAGGAAGTGGCAGCTTTCTCTTAGTAATAGCCGCAACAAAGACTTGTAGCATTGGCGTTAAGGGGCTTCCTGACGGTATCCTAAAACGATAAAACGGCCTTCCCATACAGAAGATCACAATAGTAGAAGCCATAATACATGTGAGGATGATATCTGCAGCCCCCCAACCCACATTGTCTTGCGCATAAACAATTACAGTCACAGCAATTATTAGTCCAGAACAAAGACCACAGTTCCACCAGTTAAAAAAAGACAGTTTTTTTCTTCTTTCTTCGGAATGATCATCATCGAATTGGTCTGCCCCAAAGCTTTCCAGAGATGGCTTGTGCCCTCCAGTACCTATAGATATCAAATAGATAGCAAGGAAGAATACCACTTCATGGACCTTCCTTGGCTTGTGGCAAAGGCCAGAGGTGCAAGGCTTCCAGCTCGGGATCACTCTTGACATTGTCAAAAGAAGTAAACCCTATTTTGAATGAAACAAAATATAAAATCTCGTCAGATTCATTTCAAAAGACTGAGGGGAAACTAAGAAGGTTTCGACTTTAATCCAATGAAGCTTTCGTCATGCTTACATATTTTATATACATCTCTGAAAGATTAGTTTATAGAGACAGGCTATTCTATTTGCACATATATAAATTCATAAATTTAAAGAAAAACTAATGTCCAACGATTTGAACACGATAAACACATTAAGATAGTGAAATGGTGTGGTTCGGTAAAAAATAGCTTTTTCCCTTTTAGTAACAAATGTGCTTACCAGCAGGTAAATTACAGACGATAGAAGAACTGTGGAGAATCGACCCATGTAGGCATCAGCTATAAATCCTCCCACCAGTGGCATTATAGTAGTTACACCAGCCCAATTGTTGACACTCTTTGCTGCAGTTTTAAGGTCCTGATGAATCACCTTAGTTAGGTATATGATCAGACTCGTTGCTATCCCAAAGTAACTCAACCTCTCACTGAACTCAATTGCTGTTGAAAAAGGAAAATAAATAAATATACATAGCTGAAGTTTCAATGTTGAGACATCTAAAGGATGTGTATCC
This sequence comes from Apium graveolens, assembly GCF_009905375.1. Classification (NCBI taxonomy): domain Eukaryota; kingdom Viridiplantae; phylum Streptophyta; class Magnoliopsida; order Apiales; family Apiaceae; genus Apium; species Apium graveolens. The sequence continues at coordinate 190,983,674 of NC_133656.1, read as the reverse complement.
CTTTAAGCAGCACAAAAATCATGCTGGAAAAAGAAGAGAAAATATAGCTTTTTACAAGGTACATCAGAATTTTTAGTTCTAATATAGATTTTTCTATAGATAGTACTAATCCATTGTTCTGTGAAATACGAAAAAGCACAAGTTTAATCTCTAAAATTCAAAAACTAATTGATAGTTAATCTGGCATTCATACCATAAGACAGAATAAGTGATCACAAACTAAAGGATAATTTTTCAAAAGGTTTAGTTAGTAAATGTTCAGATTTTAGGGGGCATCAGATCCATAGATCCATACACCAATGTCAATGTGACAAGAACAGATCGCCCTAGTAGTACCTACCAGGCTATTATGTTGGATTTTTTCCATCTGGCCTAGCTGTGATAGGCGCATTCATCACAAAGTTTGTTTATATAAACTTAAAATTTAAACAAACTTTGTACTTGTACTATATGTGGTAATAGAATGATATCTAACAACTAACATGTATCTGAGATGGACAATAAACTGAAATAAGGTTGAGTGTAAGAAGCAAGGACACTTGGGTCGCTGCCGAGTCCCCGTGTCGGATTCTCGGACACACGTATCCCCGTATCGGACACGCGGATTCTTCCATGATGCTAATATGAAATTTTAATTTTAGAAATTATAGTTAAAATGTATTCTAGCAAACTACATTTGCAAAATTAAGTATCCATGTCAATTAGTTACTACAAAAGTATCGATTATCATATTCATTTTTGCATAAAATAAAAGATTTTACTTGTATTTTTGTGTTTTAGATTAATAAATGACGCATTTGATTCATATTTCATGCAATTTTTGATTTTGTTAGTAAAATTTATTATGTTTAACATGAAATATATAAGATTTTTTTTATTTTTCCCGTGCCCCCCGCACCCCTATCCCCATATTTTTATATTTGTCGAATTCCCGTATCCCCGCACTACGCACTCTTGCACCCGTGTCCTTGCTTAAACTGTGTGAGCAAGGTACTTGGTAATTTGGGAGCGGGGCAGTATCGGTAAAATTGGCTGATTAGAATGAAGATGACAGTGCCACTTAATATTTCATTTGTGAAATCAACTTTTCTTCGCAAACTCATGAAGGATATCCATGTCTTTTATGTGATTCTTTAAAATTTTAATATTTATATTAGCACATTAGAAATCCGAATAGTACAAGTAGAACATGCAGGGCAAGAACAATATTACGAAAGATAGCAATATGAGTGTAGAGGTCATTCTTACTGATAATAAACAGCGACGCTTTCCATACACCAGTAGCAGCTCGAAGAGGAAGCTTTCCTTTATGATCCACAGAATAATCATGTACAAATTTCTCTTCATTAAGTTTGAAAGATTCTTCTTTCTTTACTTCCTCCATATTCTGTTGTCGCTCCAAGTAGTCAAGTTCCCTTGTAGATAATACTATGAAGGAAATAAAATAAGCTGGTTAATATTTCTGGAGTTGTGAGATTGCTATATTGGTGTTGTACTTCTTAAAGCATATGAGTACTTGCATATATAGGCATCTCAGTATTGGTCCATACAGGATCTCTCAAAGGTTCAATAATGTAGACTAACTACTTTACACACGTGACACAATTTTTAAATTGTTTCAAAGATACAAGTTTGAAGTTTGATGAACACTTAAACAGAAACATAACATATCCAATTTTATTATTAGCGTTCTCTGTGAAAAACACATTATAACAACTGTTCTGCACTTTTTTGAAAAGCACACCAAAATTTTATATTCTGTTATTTAGTAGATGCAACTATAGGCATTATCGTAAATGTAATACTCCTATATTTAACCAACCAAAATATAAGTTTCTAAATTTTATTTTTATTTGTGCGATGAACCCTCAAAATTATTTCTTCTGCATCTAAACACCATTGATATCCTATCAGAGTTTGTATTCCAAATTTATGTGAATGATATATGGCTTATCCCTGAAAGATTTATTATTCTATTAGTTGCTTTGGAATGATCAAGAGAGAGACAAGGCAAAACCATTTTACTAATATAACACTCAACACATGTATTAGAAGGAGTATAGTCAACAAAGTAACTAGCTTAATTAAGCCTTTGATTAATTGATCAATTTGTAGTTTATACTGCTCAAGCCATAATCTATACATGCAACTATTAGTTCTACTTCTACTAGTAAAACTTGAAATAATTGTCCACAATTTGTAAGTATGATGAAGACCATAGTAGTGCACTAATAAAACCTGTAGAAAATCATGCTTTAAAAGAGGACCATCTAGATGCAAAGCTACAGGTTAAAATGAGTTATGGACAGAACTGCTACATAATGAGTTATTGTCTGAATTTGCTACAGGCTTGAGAATATTTTAAATGTGTGCAAATTCATCTTTGCAGCTACAAACTGCAATTATTTCATAACTTCGCTGAGACGACTATGCGAAGCCCGCACTTGCAACCAAATGCAGACAGAGATTTTATGCTGAAAAAGGCATGTTATACTGGTTGGTGTCTTCTGATATTTTTACCTCAAAGTATTTATGCTAAGATGGACATGCTTGTTGAATAGTATTAGCACCTGTTAGGCCTTCATCTGATGCCTTAAGGTTTCAGATAAGTTGATTTGTTATCATATTATCAGACCTCGATTTAGGGAGGAGTCTGGAGTTCGAGTTATTTTTTCTGGTTATATTGGTAATGATTAAATGGAGTGTTGAATATGATCTTGGAACTGATTCCTCCGATACTTTAAAGTTTTAGATGAGTTGATTACCTAACAATTGAGGCCTGATTCTCCTCCTTAGGTTTGAGTTGATTACTTAACAATGCCTCGATCTGCGACATTTAATTGTGTTTGTCCTAGCTAATGTCTTAACTTGCTGGTGATTTATTGAGCGACTTCACTATACAGACAAGCTTCCCTTTTCCTTCCTCTGTGGCCATATCAAATTTTAAATTATATGATTTGTAGTTTATAATTAAGAACGTCACAATATATGTGGAAGTGACAGTAACTATCATCCTAATAATTATGCAGCATGTTATTGGCAAAAATTCATATGAAAACTATAATTTATTGAAGAGCCGAGGAAGAAATGCATTTTTAACTATTAATTCTGTTAAGTTCTGCCGTAATTATTACTATAATTTTCATCGGAGTAATGCATAGATAAGAAATTTGTTCTCCGTCTACTGATTCTCCATACATGTCGATATAAGTGGTCAGAAAAATGTTAGCTGAACCATATAATTGCAGCGGCATCCTCACACCATTACTGAGGTGTAAGGCCCATGGCGCTGTAACAACCACAAAAACAGCAAAATTTATGCTAAGCCAGGCAATGTACTGTCCTGAATTCAGAAACAAATGAGCTACAAAAATCTTCTTTATACAACCATGCTATCTTAGCATGTGTGCGGTAAATTTTATTAGATAGAAAACATGGTTCAATGAACGGGAACAAGTACTGTTGGCAAAAGGAAATGAAAAGACATCAATTCAACAGTCAGAAATATGCTAAAAGACTTGTTTTATAATCATACGCTGGCCTGATTCCCCCAAGTCAATTGCACAACCACAGCTTGATACTCAATAACTCAATAGTGTGACAACTAAGAGCCTGGTTCCCGGTCAGGGCAAGCTATTGTCGCAGCATACCATACCATGAAAACTTTTCGTGGTACGTTTACAAAATGTACAGCAAACAATCATATTAATCAGGTTCATCTCTAACATGAAATGACGCAGAGAGATATAGTGATTGAAGAATTAGAAAAAAGCTAACCTTAGTTATGTTCTTACTATTAGTTAATTATAATAAGAAGGTTGGTTAAATGTCATTAATTCCATTAGTGGGCATAGTATAATCAGTTATAATATAGAAATGAATAAAAAATATTTTTTTACAATGATTATCAATTGGCACTAATGACCCACTTTTATATTGGAAGACAGTATCACTCTAAACTTGATTAACTAATGTCATTAGTATACCCTAGTAAAATATGGTTGACAATTAGTGTCAATGTTCAAAGACAGTACTGTTTAATGCTGGTAGTGAACTATGGTAGACAATTGGTATTTGAGTTCAAAGCCTAAATAAATTTATGTTATACCTATTCTTTGTACAGTAATTCAGTAAATAAACCGAGTTTTTGTGAACAAGGTCGGAGTTGACTCGTTTAAGTCAGCTTAATTGTACTCCACTTGGTTCAAGTTCGAATCCTACTATCTGCCCAACATACTAAAGTTTAACTTAGATGGGATTGTTAGAATAAAGTGTAAGATCCTGAGTCTTCCTATAACACCTCATGAGTTGGTTACTTGACAATAACTTAAAAGCGAATATACAAAAAGTTCTCTGTTCATTTATTATTGTAGTTTACTTTTTTAAAAGTTGCTAGCGTTAGAATAAATCATCATAGTCAATGATCCATGTGTTTTTTGTTTGTATTTTCTTCATCATCTTCGACTGCAGCTCCAGATTATCAGAGATCCATGGATGAAATATAAAGTAGAGAAAGCTTTAACTGAGGTGATAGAATTAGCAGGGACCAGACCCAGATTTGCGATAAGATCCATGAAAGCAGATTCTATCAGAAACCATCAATCAATCTTATTTTTTCATCATCTACATTTGAATTTCCTTGGGTCTTGTTGATCCTTTCTCAATATCTCAGGTATAGCAAACGGAAACACTTTTACCACATGTCTATTGAAATAAAAAAATGTATATTCTTGATTTACTATGGGAATGATTGGGTTGTTGGGTTCTCTATCTTTCTGTTGACAAAGGGTCTTTTCTTTCTCTTTTTGAAATAGGCAAATGCTTTTCACAGTGATGATAAAATAAAATCAACAATGTTCGTGCTTAAATTTAATTAGTCGAGTAAAAACGGTTTATAAGAGTGCCCTACGTCTGTAGTCATGCAAGTGTCAGACGAAACTCGAACACTCCCTCTCCCAGGACAGAGTATGATACTTTTTGGAGCACCATCGCTTTGCATTGTCATCTAACTAAATAGTGATATTTCCTTGATCCTAGAAACTGCTAAAACACCCCCCCCCCCCAAAAGATTCTTGTTAAAAATTGCAAAAAAAATATGTTTTCTCTGCTTCAACACCAAAAATGTACTAGTGTCTCAATGTCTCCAACTAAAGGTTTCCGAGTAGGATTGATCTTGTCTGGCTAAATGCTTTTTTAATACCTTTCAAAATTTTGAAAGTAGGGCACATCTGGATACTGGAATCGGGCGGCGCCCACAATCTCTTGGCTATCAATAATTTTCTATCATCTCCTCTCCAACTAATTCTCAGATTTTACCTCACTTCTATTCTCCATGCAAAAGTAAGGTACTCTACAGTCTACACTACTACCGACATCTCCCCTTCCAGTTTTAACTCTATTCCACTATAAAAGATACATTTGTACTCATACAAATGAATGCCATGATACTAAAAAAATTATTTAGTAGAAAGAATATATTCATTTCAGCTTGCATCATGGAGCTTTGACAGCTTTATGCAACACGAAATAATAAATTCTGGTCCCTGAGCCTACTAATATGTAATCAGATGAGGGATTTTTATTACCCTAATGTAATACTCCTCCATTCACCCCCCCGGTGTGATCATGGTTTGAATCCCAACCCCCTCACGCCAACTTAAAAAACAATAAATTAAAAAAATACGTAATATACAAGAAAAAGAAAGAAAAAGCTTTTTGGAGGTAATGTTCATGTGATTTCTCCAATTTTTAAATTATTAACGAATCCGATAACAGGTGCTCAGGAACTCATTTTAGGCATGGTGCGAAACAAACCCTTGATATGGACCTCACAGATACATGTGCATAAACTTCTAAGGAACATATAAGTATACTGTAGTAATCAAAGACTACCAATAAACAGGTTCTAGAAAGCCATTTGGGGAAATAGAGCAGATCTAGTAATAATCACTCATGACCTACATTTCCATAATCTGCATATCGCACTAAATTGCTACACTGACTACCAACATAGACTACCAACATAATTCCATTATCACTAGACCAAATAATTGCAGTGACTGAAAGCTAGAAGAGAATGATTACAATTTCTTTTTATTGTCATAGAGAATGATTACAAAATTAAACACAAAAACAAAGAATATATTTGCACCATTTCAAATTATAGACAATGCCTAGTCTGAGAATGTGGCTTACAAGTCTAAATGACTTAATGCCTTGTTTGGAAACAAGCATTTCATTTTAAATGAAAGATTTCAAATGACATGATTTGAATTGTCATTTCAAATTCCTATATTTACACTAAAATTTGATTGCCTTGAATTTCAAATAAAATTCAAATCCAAATTCTTTAGCTTATCCAAACATATTATTTGATCAAATCTAGAATTTTAAATGAAATCCAACTTACCAAACGGGCACTAACTTAATTGTCAAAATCAATTACATATGTTTATCAAACAATAACTTAAACCTTAGAATTGATTTATAATTTGAATTCCAAGAAATGGAAAATATGTATCTATCATATCTTTGGGACATTTATGTTGGTAACGTTACGAGACAAAAAACTATTTTAGTCACATGTGACATCTAGTTTTTGTTATTGGTATTCAAAGAATCACGAAATCATCAACTGAATCATGCGATACCTTTTTATATGTAGGAAAAATTTACTTATAAGTCATATAATTGTTTTAAGAATAAAAGTAAGCCTAAAGACCCCGAAACTTAAACCAAGTTCAACTACTGATGTACTCTTTTCTATTACAATTGTTATTAAACTTCTGTGAAAGCAACATTTTTCGAGTGGAAGGTTTCCAACAGCAAAAGGGAAATAAAGGAGGAACTTCTAGCCTCTTATGATATGAGTCACTGATCCTAACCATTTTGAAAAGTTTATCCGCAGAAGAAAAATGTCCCTGAATTCAAAGTGCAGGGCACTAATGCAACGAGTAATGCTAGGGGTACCAAAATTGATGCCAAAATAACTCCCAAAATGACACATGGCTAATTATGATTTGTGGGCGCATATTAATGCACGATGGGCCCATCATTTTATAAAAATTATTACCAATCAAATCTTGCCACCTGTCATTTGGTACATATTTTGGGACAGATTTTTAGGACCTCTATCATTTCTATAATGCAACACATGGGCCAAATCTATTTACTCCATACATATTAAAGAATAAAGCCATTTAGATCTACTTGAGAGGTCAGTATTGGATGCAAGAGCCATCAGTACTTTAAGTTTTTAAGTAGTGCTAAAAGTCAAATACTTAAAATTAATATTAAGCAGATAATGGTTGGACTATTGGCAGGAGAGAATGAAATCATTAGCCATAAGCTTAGCTCAAAGTGATAGATAGGAAGAATTAAAAAATGGCTAATGCCAGTTGCTTGGTCAACTAGAGATGTAGATGAAACAAATCTATCCAATTTGCACTGAGCTCGAGCTTCGCTCATTGTTGAGTTTGGTTATGGACTTGAGTTTCATTTGAATTTGAATAACTTGTTCGAGTTAGTCCCATTGTAAATATATAATGTTATATATGTTTGTTTTCCATGAAAGCTTATGTTAAGTTTGGTTTAACATTATTTAGTTTGTTGTTCGCTTGTAAGTGTTCAAGGATATCTAATAAGGTTCGGTTATACCAAATATATTGACATTTATATTTATAGGTTGGTTCGGTTCACGTGTTTGCTTGCAAACAAAGATGTAGTTCCGGTACTTGTAACTTATATTTTAGCTAAGCCACAGGTCTGAGACTTGAAAAATTGAGCTTGTTCGAGATTAGATGAGTTCGAAAGTGAGCTCCAGCATGGCTCTTTTGACTTGACTTTTGAGTCATACGGGAACGAACTTTCATCAAGTCAAACCAAGCCACACAAACGGATTGGCTCGTGGTCATTACTTTGATAGAAGGAAATCAATGGGTGAAATCTAAGTGTCTAACACAATAATGAACTATATACCAAGACTTGATTGAATCTACCTTGGCCTCTGGTTGATCCCAGTCTGTTTGCAGGATAAATCTATTGGAGAAAAAATCCTTATTTAGCCCACCTTCTTTGTTCTTCCATTTCACCGGGTGTAAAGGCTGTGCCAAAGGAGGAAATTTTTAACACACATCAACATATAGATATAGATAACCTTACAGGACTATTCATTTTGCTCGAGTACCTGCAGCAAACAATTGATACTTGAACACGAGTAAGAACACTTGGACACTTATTTCGGGTAAAAAATGTGTAAACTTTTCGAAAAAATATTGATTACAATGCTTGGACAAATATACACATTGAACACTTATATTAGGTCAAAAACAATTATAACTTTTCAAAATATTGTCGAGTCCGATACTTGACACAAATTCATGTTGGACACTTTCAACCGAGTTAGATGACAAGGAGATGAGCAGCTGTCAACCAACAATCTATTAAAAACTAATCAAGAAATTTCGTTTAACAGTTTGGCTATTACATTCCAAACAGTACAAGAAAATCTAATCTAATCCTCTTATAAATATGAATTTATTCGATATATAGACAGTTTTTAGCGTTGTTCTAGTGATCTTCTATGTAAGAATTCTATCTAACAAATACTATCGAAGTATAGGTCTATCTAACAAATTGATCATCAATATCAAACCCAATACCTAGAGAAGACTGACCAATTATATCTTCAATATCTCTTAATCAAACAAATTGCATTATCACTAGACCAGAATCATTACAATAACCTGGAGCTAGATAAAATGATTACGAAAACACAACAGAAAGCACAGTGGTGCCATTCTAAGGTCACCACATTAACCACAACCAAATTCAAAAATTTTCTTACTATATTTTAATAGGGTTATTATGAAACTTCTGCAAATTTTTAGTGGAAACTTTTAGCCAACATCAAAAGGAATAAAAAGAAATGAAGTTTCTAGCATCTTATGATAGGATTCACCCATTCAAACCTTTGACAAATTATTTTCTGCCTTAAAGAGAACTCTGGAGCACATATGGAGCACATGGGGAAATTTTGTACCTTATTCAATATATTAAAATAAAGATGCTACTGAGATCTCTATAAAAAGTTGGTATTGGTTTCAAGAACCCACTTCTAAAAGGTGCTACGAAGTGGGATGTAGGGCTTTGTAGTGGATAATGCTTAGACCGTTAACAGGAACAGAACGAAAAAAGAATTTAAATTATAAAAAATGGTTGATGTCTATAAGTTTGGATCATTTAGGAATGTACACACCCTAATAGAATAGCTGTAATCGAGTTCATTGTAAGTTGTAACACAGGTCTGCAAACTAGGATGAATTAATCGCAGCTGAGATCCAAACACAGTGTTTGGAAAGTTTTGTTAACACAGGGTAAATAGATCCAAACAGGGTGTCAGACATAGGCAACTGACTGATATTTAAAGATGCATCATATGACGAACTCAACTATTGCATTCCAAAGAGGACATTAAGACCTGCAATTTAGTAACATTAACAGTAACGAGAGACTTTGTTAACACAGGGTCATGGTTGTCTCATCATTAAGTCGAGTCAATAGAGTCGATAGAGGTCCGGCTTGTGAACTAGTCAAATAGTCTTAGACTAGTCGACAAATTAATAATATTTAATTAAATAATATATAATAAGATATATATATATATATATATCTTATACAGGTGGTTTCCCAAATTAAAATTCTAACATTCTTATACTCATATGTATATCAATCACAAATAGATATGTTAAACACAAACATATCTTTTTTCTTTCTATATACTCACATAGATAAGCTGACTATAGAAATATATAAACAGATTATCCTACATGTATATTCAGTTTTAATCAATTTATACATATATAAACACAACCACATATATAATCTGAAATTAACATGTTGATTGTGCGGTTGTTGAGTAGGTTTTTAGAATTTTTTTTATTTTTTCTCGTTTTAAATTTTGATTGGATTTAGCACTGGTCGACCGACTAGTCGAAAATTCGCAAGTCGAGCACACCAATCGACTTTCTCAAACCGACTCGCGACTAGTCGAGCACCGTGACAACAATACATAACAGACAGTCAGTGATAAGACAATAAGATCTGAATTTAGTGAAACTAACAGTAACGAGAGATAACCTCCCCCCCCCTAACCCAGGTAACGAGAGATACCCCCACCCCCTCTCTCTCCTCACAAGTGCAGTCAAAATTTTCAGTATCATTTTCATCGAGTTCTATGTAACATTTCTATCTAAAGTGTATTCAATATTGAAGTACTTGTTTGGGACACTAGTAATAGCATTAACCCCAACAATATTTGCTTATCTGCATACTCGAGTTTCATGAAAGCTCGTTTGGTTTGAAGCCATTAGATCACTCAATATCAAGGATTTCATAAATAATTGATATCTATATACTGAATCTTTAACTCTCTATGTATTTCATAAATACCATCTATACCTTCCTGACATCTAGTCTGGCCTGCAATAAGGATGACATTTTATAATTTAACACAGCCAAAGAAATTGGTCTGAGGGCTTAAATTCATCATGTTTTCCAGTTGCTAATGACCTTCCAGGACAACACCATGCAACCTTATCTTTGGGGATTATAATATGAAATTAGATTTCCCCAAAGCTTGTATTCAGTAGAAATTAACACAAGGAAAAAAACCATAAAATTCTAAAATGGCGACCTGCTCACTTGAGCAAGCTAAAGACATTTCATTTCTCTATATGTATAGTTCGCTACATTACATATGATTTGCAAATTGCCCAGACGCCCATGTTCTAAAAGATAACAATAAATAAACTAAAGCTTTTTGATTATTTAACCTCACAATGACAATGTCAAGCAGAAGAAGTGTCTAGAATCCAATTAAATGTAATAAGATGTACAGGTAAATACCCCAACTCATCTAATCCTAATGCATCTACAGTATCTCAATATCTTTTAGTCTTTTACCATCTTAATCTTTTCTGTGCTCTAAAAAATGCATCTTAAAGTTATAAAGCAATTATATTGACCAAAAGATATTGCAGCAAGGTAGCAACTACCATAACATACAACAGTGTAATGTAATTAATTTTTCTGTACAAAACATGTATTATAAATATTTCAGTACAAACCATATTCATGACTAAAGAATTTACACTTTACATATGATTAATATAGAATCTGGAGGGTGAGTAAACAAGAAGCTATCAAGACACAAATACGTAATATCTGATTACGTGATCATCTTCTAAACCTTAACCTAGTTCAATTAGCATAAGCTATTTGGACTAAGAAATGCAATAAACATAAACAAACTGCTTGTTGGATTACAAATAATTGCTCTTCTACATTAAATTTCTGATAATATATACAACTCATTTAAAATGATGTTACTTACATATTAATCTCTCATAGCTCAACCAGCACTATATACCAAACCTCTGGCAAAGCATCCAAATTAAATCTTTCGAACCAAACTCACTCGTTTTCTTCTTTAAACCAGTAACTACCATCACGCTGCAAATCCATATCATAAACCTCCGAATTTGCACCTTTTACTTCCCGTGAGCGCATTCCCTTACTAAATGATCCACCTTTCTTCACTACCCGCGATCTCCTACTATTTTCCCTATCCAAACCAACTCTTTTCGAATCCAACCCATTATTCGTATCTCTCAAACCAATATCACTAACTCCTGAATTTCCACCTTCCACTTCCCTCAAACGCATTCCTTGACTAAATGAACCATCTTTTTTCACCACCTGCAATCTCCCACTATTCCCCCTATCCAAACGAACTCTTCTCGAATCCAACCCATTATTCCTATCCCCCCAATTCATATCACGGACTCTCGAATTTCCACCTTCCACTTCCCGCAAACTCATCCCCCTACTAAATGATCCATCTTTCATCCCTACCTGCGCCCTCCCATTACTCTCCCCATCATTCATTTCACTCGAATTCAGTCCTCTCATACTTCTCCCATGCCTCTTCTTTCTCACTCTCCCCTTACTCCCTTCCCCACCTCTCCCCTCATTGGACACATTCCGCTTTCCGACATACTCATCAAAAGATCCAATCTTTACCCCGTTTCCACTCCCTAAACCCCCAAATTCATCAAAAGATCCAATCTTCACCCCCATTTCACCCCTTAAACCCCCAAATTCATCGAAAGATCCAACCTTTCCCCCCTTTTCACCCCGTAAACCCCCAATTTCATCAAAAGATCCAACCTTTACCCCCTTTTCACTCTCTAAACCCCCAAAATCATCAATTTGATCATTAACTCTCCCATAAGGCCTAATACTATGAACAACCCCTTTCGGGAAAAATCGCGCAGAGGGAAACCCATCAACAGTCTTAAACAATTCAGGCCCATCTTCCTCAGACCACAAATCAAACCCACCAGGCTTCTGAAACCTATCAGCTAAAACCTGAACTTGTTCATCAGCTCTAGCTGAAAACAACTTAGGTGCTTTCTCAACAACTTCCCAAGGTCTTTCGAGTTCCGAAACAGCAGCTTTCAACTCAGCCCTTTTCCTCATTTCATAAATTTGTCTCTCTCTAGCTAACCTTGCCTTAAGGAGCTGTTTGGCTTTCTTGGCTTGCATTCTTTTCCATTGCCATTTGTTGACCCCACCTGGAAATGTTCTGGGCCCACCTCCCATTCTAATTAGGGTTGAGGGTTTTGTGGTGGAAGTGAGAGAGAGATGGGAAAATTTGGGAAGTAGGGTAAGGAGTGTATGGCCTGAAAGATAAGTAGATGATGAAATTGAGAGGTTTTGAGGTGGGAGAGAGAGATGGTGGATTGACATTTTGGGATTTGCCAAACAGGGTCTTAGGTTTGATGATGATATTGAAGATGATAAACTGATTAGTCCTACCGGCCTGTGTTCTTGATTTTCTTCAACCTTGCAATGAATGACCTTAATAAAAAGAAAGTGGAATTTAATAAAACAATATTTAATTTTCACAAATATATTTTATAATATTTATTTATAAAAATATGATTTTTCTACGATTCAATTCATTGAATGAAAACTCGACCGTCGATGGGTTGCGGCAAGTAATCTTAAATGCAACATTGCCACAAAAAATTCGATTGCATATCTATGTAACTTTGATTGTATCGCATTTTTGTAAATATTTTCTGAAGATAATAAAATTATAAAAAAATAGAAAAATTAATATTTTAAATAATTTTTTAAAGTAATTTACTAATTTATCTATTTATACACCTTTTTAAGATGTGTGAGATTAAAGTGAGTACTTTAGAATAAAAGAGTCGGTAAAATGCAAATTAAATTGAGTTTCTTCGTATTTTTTTTAATTATTTTGACATAAAATGTTATTTTATATTTTTATTCCAAAATTGAAATTTTGGAGAAAGAATAGAACAACTCTATTCTCCTTATTACGACCGAGCAAAAAATAATCGAAACCGGTAAAAAATGATGAAAATTGATTCGCGTAAAATTGAATAGATCTGAAATTGAAAAATTTAAAAATCAAATTCGAATCCGATTGTTCGGTTCCGATTTTATGTTAAAACCGAATTGAAAAAAATTGAACTGATCCGATTAATAAATATAAATAAAATAATAATATATTATAGATGTTTACTATTATTCCCTTCGTCCCCCTCAATTCTTTACATTGGGGGACGGAGGCTCGACACGCACTTTAATACTCTTATTAACTGTAGTTACATAATTTTTAAATTTTTTTTTCTTCTAAATAAAAATATAATGTTTAAACTTTTATACAAAAAAAAGAAAATTTTAAAAATAAATTACGGAGATATACTTTATAATTACCTTAAAATGCACGTCAAACATGTGAAAAAAACTGTAAAGAAATGAGAGGGACGGAGATAGTATTACTCTATAAAGCATCTTCTACTTTTTGAGGGTACAAGTAATAAAATAAAGGATTAACTTTAATTTAGATCCTTGATTAAGTTACAAGTTATATATAAAACATCTTTTATCCTAAGCAAAACAAAGAAATCCCACGATAATGGATAATATGCATATGCTTGCGTAGGTAATTTGCATTGGAGTATTGATGTGTTAAAATATAAGAACCGGAAGCGCAAGGTGTTTAGTTATAGTAATTACAGGTCGATCCACAAAAATTACGACTTTTCAAAATCCTAATAATTTAGTCAGGGGAGCTAGACAAATAGATTTGAGATGATATTTGTTTAACTTATTTAGCAAATAACAAATAATATAGAAAACCTAGGAATCTGAATCCGTTAATCAATCATAATTAATATCAACTCGCCCTAAAATCAATTTCATTTTCTTCACAAAAATAACGTATATGCTCATTTTCTTCACAAATATATATTATGAAACTTGTTATCTAACAATAACCCATCAAAATTTCGTGGAGCAAGCATATGCTATGAAAAATAAATCCGGTAACAACAATATATCAAAATCACTTTGTCAATTGGACAATTAAGTACCAAGAAAAATAATGAAAATCAAATGATAGGAACGAGAAGATATCAAAGCAATAAAATTAACTTCATCTTCATCCTAGAGAACAAATTTAGCTACACATGATAAAAAGATGAACAAAACAAATAACTAATTGAGTGTCTTGGGTGCTGGGATGTGTAAAATACAAGAGGGGAGACCTATATATTTAGGGAAAATCTGAAGGTTTGGGTCTTGAAATACAAGTAGGATTCTTATAGTAAATCCTTCTGCTTCTCCAATAAGTATTTTATTTATCTTCCAATTCCCTCGACTTCTTGAATAGTCCACCTCATTCCTTATTTGCACCTTTTTCAACTCAAATTATGATTTTATTTATTTTCCTACAAAACAAAGTAAAATAATTTATTTATTAATAAAATTACGAAAACGAACATACAATATTAATAATATGCAATAATATGGACCTATCAAATGCCCCCATACCTATCTTTGGCTCGTCCTCGAGAAAAATAAAAAAAAAATGCTAACTAAGAAAAATCCTATGCTCCTTTTCGTAGGCGTGACGGGAAATTTTAGGTTTACCAACCCGTTAAACTCATAGATGATCTCTACAAGAGGAGTGTTGTCTCCTAAGGGTTTACAGAAGATATACCCATAAAATCTGTGAAATACTCTAGCAAGTGTCCAAACTCTATCAACAATAACATTTATCGGTGTCAACACGAGAATTTTTAGGAAAATACATGCCTTTAAGACTCTTCTAATTATAGCCAAGATATATGTATCAACAATCCACTTATATCGACTCTGAGCGTTTACAGAAAATCCCAAGGTGTGTCGTGAAAGTAGGTCTATGAAGAATCATTTGAGTAAGTACATTTCCTCTTTTTCAAAAAATATTGAACACACCCAATCTCTATCATACAAGTATCTAGCCAAAATTCATAATTTTTTAACTGACTGTGCAATGCCGTTTTTATAGGCTTTCTATGTTACCCATATAGCGAGCTTTGAGCTAATGACTCCCAAACCAAATGGTCTTAGGGCACTAGGTTTTGAAATACCCCTACAGACTTAATTACTCGAGTAACAAATACTACAAAATAAGACTAGTCAATTATACTACTCATGCCCATCATCTCAATTTTTTTTTTCTTTTTTTTATTTGTGAGGATTATCGGGTATTAAATTAGTTTATTCAAGCATTTTTTTTGCTTTTGCTTTTCCTTTTTTTTTCGCAAAAATTTGATTGGACATTGTTTCAACATGTGGGCTCTGTCTCAGATATCGAAAACTTTCCTAAACAATCTTTTCTACAAAGACCTTGTGCAAATATGTTATCTTGGACTCTTAAGCAAAAATTCGTTCGACACAAGTTTCATGAAGACAATCTTACCCAACTACTTTCAAATCATCTCAAAGCATTACATATATATAAGTTTTGAAAAACTGCTAACACCAACTAGTATTAAAGTACAAGAGTGGATTGGACAACTTAATTAAAATATCTCTGACTTTTTTGGATTTTTTTCATTTTTCAATTTTTTTTGGATTTTTTATATATAAAAGTACTACTAAACCCCTCCTCCATACCTAAATCATGCATTGTCCTCAATGAATGCAAATGAGAGAAAAATGACAAAAGTAAAAGGACGAGAATATATGATAAGGGCATGACAGAGGAACACAATTACCTATAACACATACACAGACTCACACACACACATAGTTACTCCCCTACACCTACACTTCACTATGGGAGACACATACAAAAAATTATTTATGTTATTCCCTAACAATACAACAAGAATTACAGAAAGGGGGTTGAATGTAATTCTGGCTCCATTTTGAGATTTTAAAAATGTTCTAACTTAATATATATATATAACAGTGTTTGATTTGCAGTAAGGCGGAATGAAAGATCAATAGAAATCAAAACACTAAGTAATAAAACACAAGTTTTAAAACTTCCTGGTGAATTTGAAAGTATCCACTATATATATATATATCAGATTGAGAATTCTGTGATGCTTTGAATAGCACACAACTACTTTACAAGTTGAACAAACAAAACTACAGAGAAATTCTTATAGAATACAGCTTGATATGTTTCTCTGAAAATAAGCTTGCTTTGTTGTTTGTTTTACTTGCTACACTTAGTTTATATATCACCAAGTTACATGACTGTAAGACAAGATAATAAAATATATCTAGTCTAACTCCATGCTACTTCACTACTCTATTCCAGCAACTTTGAAAATCTTCACATTTGCATGGAAATGGTAATGCTTCTTTGTTCTCAAAATCCTGCTTAACATGCTGCCACATTCCTTTTGCAAACACCCGACACATGTGACTGTGTTGTCACTATCAACAGCTATTTTGAATTTGATCATCCGTCGGGACTATGTTGGTCATCCGTCGGGAGGCTTATTGATTATCCGTTGGGAGTCTTGTAGATCATCCGTCGGGACTATATTGGTCATCCGTCGGAAGTCTTGTTGATTATCCATTGGGAGTCTTGTAGATCATCTGTCGGGAGTCTATCTGTTACTTGACTTTATTTCACTTATCACTACGCCATAGATTGGATTCTGCAACCGTTCACACTGGGGTTGCAAACAAAAGTGTAATAATAGCCTTCTAAACCCATGTCTATCGCAACCCCTATTTTTTGATGTTGCGGTATAGTCAAAATATGTTACCAAATTAAATGACATATTTTATTTACATAATTATTTACATAGAAATGAGTTCATAATTGAAAAATATATTTTATTTATTTATTAAAGTTAATAATATTAGTGAAGTAATTTATAATATATTGATCAGTTGAAAGTTTTATAACTTAACAAGTCACTGATGGAGTGATTTACAATATATATTGTTGAATTTATTTAGTTTTTTATAGTTAAGTGTTAAAAAAATATTTATTAAAAGAAAAAAGAATTTAATAATTTAAATTTAAAAAAAAAAATTGTGTCGGGTGTTTATTTTGAATAAAACTTGGGCCGAGATTTGAGATGGTAGCAGGGTTGAAAATTAAGAAGCGGGAGTTTGAAATTTAACAAAAGAGAAAAAGTGGAATTAAGGGATTTATTTCTCTTTCTCTGTCTCTCTCCTTCCCTCTCCGTCTCCCTCTCTCACATTCTCTCTCTATCTCTTTCTCTGTCTCGCCCTCTCTCTATTTTTGCCATTTCCGGCCAAACCATTCAACCTCGATAAAAATGTAGCCATATTTGTGTTCTTTGGCCACGATTTCATCTATTTCAATACTCAAATCATCTTTTCTAGTCCCAAATTGAAAAATTCATGAACCCTAGTTCTTTAATCGCTTCGATTCTAAATTAATCAATGATTTTTGGATCGATAGGCGTTTGTTTTGTATTATAGACGATGTTATATGTTAGATATATTTGATAATGTCATGGCTAATATGTTTTATGTTTAGTTTTCAGATCTTACTTAACAGGACAAATCAGTACTTATACTGGAAGTCAGGACTTAAGGATATCAGTACTTATATTATCAGGAGATAATCATCAGAAGTTGGATATCAGAACTTAAGTGCTGAAGGACGATTAGATAAGGGAAGTAGCTGATTAAAGGAAAGAAGATCGAGATA
The DNA here is from genome assembly GCF_009905375.1 of Apium graveolens. Classification (NCBI taxonomy): domain Eukaryota; kingdom Viridiplantae; phylum Streptophyta; class Magnoliopsida; order Apiales; family Apiaceae; genus Apium; species Apium graveolens. The sequence goes on along the minus strand of NC_133656.1, from coordinate 190,965,601 downwards.
AACATAAGAAGAGATATGCATGAAGAAGGAGTTCCGTGAAGAATGGAATACTTGGAAGAAAAGATATCTGATTGATATATTTTAGGAAGCAGAATTATATTCCATATCAATTAGCGAATATCTTGTAACTGTGTAGTATATAAACACAGACATAGGGTTTATACTAAAAGTGTTATCATTATTCGAGAAGATTATTCATTGTAACCCTAGCAGCTCTCGTGATATTTGTTCATCACTGAGAGGTAACAGTTCCATACTGTAACAGAGTTTATTGTTTCAATAAAGTTTGTTTTCTGTTACTTACGATATTAAAGTTCGATTTGATTGTATTATACACTGTATTCACCCCCTCTACAGTGAGTGTGACCTAACAAGTGGTATCAGAGCCTATCTGTTAACACACATTGTTAGGAATATATGTGCATTAGTTTGATGATATGTTTAAAACACTTAAGTAGAAATCTAGTGTTTGTAGCCTCAACGGATAAGACCATTTTGGCTATCCGTTGATGGTGTAGCTTTACTTAGAAATAAGTCTAGTGTTGTAGCACATTTCAGTCTCTGAATTTGAGATATAAATTCTTAAATATTGAGGGAAATTATAAGTCATGTTGACTACTAGAGGATATGCAGATAGGAAGGCCAATTGTAAGTATTTCATGCCTTGTAATTTTGTATAAATGAAATGGTGTCAACGGATAACTTAAAGACCTTCAACGGATGAGAAACAAAGCTTCAACGGATGTCTCTAAAGCTTCAACGGATAACATCCTTCAACGGATGAGTGCATCAACGGATAGAGCTTCAACTGCTAACACATCAACGGATAAAGCCATCAACGGATGAAGGCTTCAACGGATGTTCTGTTAAATAGCAGTTGACAAGTGGTAGTTGTACCTACAAACAGAGGCACATGGGTTGACAGAGACAACTGAGATGTGGTAGCCTATTTCAGGAACATCAGAAAAAGCAGCCGTTCTACTCTAGTATAAAGAGGCAATAGTCAACAATGCACTGGAGTAAAAATGGAGAAGAAACAAGTGGAGAATTTTTTTTATTATTGTACTTTTTATCTTTGTCTTCACTTGTAAACTTGGTGATATATAAACCAAGTAGCAGCTAGTAATTAGATAAGAATTTTTCCAGTGCTGTTTAGAAAAATCTTGAGAGAAAAATTATCTAGTTTGTACTAGGACGCAGCTGTGATCAACTTCTTGAATCACAGATTTTCTGAAATACCATCTCTGGTGGAACAACAATCCACCAGAAAAGTTTTTAAGGTCTGTTGTGTTCTTTACATTAGTGTTTGAATATATATCTGTCAGTATTAGCTTAAAGCAATTCATACACTTGTTTATCTTAAACACATAGCCTTTGAAACTGCTCAAAACTTGAAAAAGTTTTGAGATTTACATTCAACCCCCCTTCTGTAAATCTCATTGTTAGTTCATTAGGAATAACAATTGATATCAGAGCAGGCTCTTGACAAACAAAGAGTTTAAAGTTCTTGGAAACTAACAAAGATGAGTAAGAAGGATATTGGAGTAAAAATCCCAGTTCTTGACAAAGACAGTTATCACCATTGGAAGGTGAAAATGCACCTTCATCTACTCTCCCAAGATGAAGGTTATGTAAACTGCATTGAGAATGGTCCTCACATTCCCCACAACGTAGCCACAGTTGCTACAGCCACAATTGCTGTTGGTCAATCCATTCCAAAACCTAGAGTAGAATGGATAATGGAAGACACAGAAGAAGTCCACAAGGATAAGAAGGCTATGAACATTTTGTTTAATGGTCTTGACAAGGATATGTTTGATAATGTGATAAATTGCACAACTACCAAAGAGGTTTGGGACACAATTCAGCTACTGTGTGAAGGTACAGAACAAGTAAAAGAAAACAAAATGCAGCTTCTCATTCAACAGTATGAGTATTTTCATTTTGAAGAAAATGAATCTTTAAATGACACATTCAATAGATTCCAAAAGCTGTTGAATGGACTGAAGCTGTATGGTAGGGTGTACCAGGTGAAGGATTCAAATCTTAAATTTTTAAGATCCTTGCCAAAGGAATGGAAACCCATGACTGTCTCCTTGAGAAACTCTCAAGATTATAAGGACTTCACTCTTGAAAGATTATATGGAATCTTGAAGACTTATGAACTAGAGCTGGAACAGGATGAGGTATTGGAGAAGGGAAGAAAGAAAGGAGGTTCAGTTGCCTTGGTAGCTGAAAATGAGAAAGAATGCAGACAAGAAACTGTGAGATCTACATCAAACTCCAAAGATGGCACAAGCAAATCAGAATCAAGCAAGGGTAAGGAGCAAGTTGCTGAGAATGAAGACAACTCCAGCCAAGATGACTCTGATGGTATTGATGAGCATCTTGCATTTCTGTCCAGGAGATTTGCAAAGATGAAATTTAGGAAAAACACTAGAGCCACTAAACCTCATAAGAACATGGTGGACAAATCCAAGTTCAAGTGTTTCAATTGTGGTATAAGTGGACACTTTGCAAGTGAGTGCAGAAAGCCAACTTCTGAAAAGAAGAAATTTGACCAAGTAGATTACAAAAAGAAATATTTTGATCTGCTCAAGCAAAAGGAGAGGGCTTTCATTACTCAAGAAAAAGACTGGGCAGCTGATGGAAAAGAAGAGGATGAAGATGTGGAATATGTCAACTTGGCTCTCATGGCTGATTCTGAGGAAAATGAAGTTAGTTCATCAAGCAACCAGGTAATCACTACTGATTTAACACAGCTTACTAAAGAAGAGTGCAATGATGCTTTTAATGACATGTCTACTGAACTGTATCATTTGCGTGTGTCTCTTAAATCTCTTGCTAAAGAAAATAGTAGGATTAAAGAGAACAATTTGTTTTTAAGTAATAGAAATGCTGTGTTAGAAGATAAGTTGATTGACCTAGAGAAAATTAAGCTACATTGTATATCTGTTGAAAATGAACTAGCTGAATCTGTTAAGAAAGTAGAAATACTTTCTAATCAATTAGAGAGAGAGCAAGAGGTGATTAAAGCCTGGAAGACATCTAGGGATGTTAGTGCTCAAATTGTCAAGGTCCAAGGAATTGAATCATTCTGTGAGACTTCCTGGGATAAAAATAAAAAGAAACTGGAATTAATTGATGGGCTGTCAACGGATGTGGAATCAACGGATGATGAAAGTTATCCGTTGAAGGAAGAAAAGGAGCATCCGTTGAAGGTTCCTCAATTAAAACATGCAGATGTTTCTAAAAGTGAAAATCTAAAGAAACTCAACAAAAAGTTTGGTTCAACTTCCAAGAACTTTGTCAAAGAAGAAGCAAGCACATCCAAAGATTTCAGTAAGGTGAATATAGGACACATGACCTTAGAACAGTTAAAGAATAGGCTCAAAGTGGTTGAGGATAAAAAGGAAACTAAAAGGAAATCTAATAGAAATGGGAAGGTAGGGGTTAACAAACATAACAATTACACACCTGATAAGTATGCTCCTAGAAAAAGCTGTGTGCATTGTAGTAGTGTTAATCATCTATCTGCTAATTGCAAATCTATTAAGAAAACTCCCATACCCGTGCCCTCTTCCATGCCTAATATGTCTGCATCACCTCTGCATGCTATGCCTGTTATGTCTCAACAGAATCCTTATGCACATTTTGCAAACATGCCATATTTTAACAATCCTTATCTTGCTGCATTTAGTATGCCTCAAATGCCATACAATATGCCAATATGGAATAACATGCTTGCACAATCCATGCCTTATCAAATTCCAAATGTGCTAAATGATTCTGTGACTAACCCTACACCTCAACCAACTACATCTAAGATCAAGGTTGACTCAAAGTTACCTAAGTCTAAAGATGCAGGAGGAATGAAGTCTGGGAGAAAGGCTAACAAGAATGGACCCAAGGAAACTTGGGTACCAAAATCAACTTGATTGATTTTATGGTGTGCAGGGAAAAAGAAGAAATCTATGGTACTTGGACAGTGGATGTTCAAGACACATGACAGGAGATTTCTCCCTGCTCACTGAGTTTAAGGAGAGAGCTGGCCCTAGCATAACCTTTGGAGATGACAGCAAAGGGTTTACTATGGGATATGGCTTGATTTCAACAGGGAATGTCATCATTGATGAAGTTGCATTAGTTGATGGTCTCAAGCACAACTTACTGAGCATCAGTCAACTATGTGATAGAGGGAATACAATTTCCTTCAATTCAGAAGCCTGTGTTGTCACCAGTAAGAAAGACAACAAAGTGGTTCTAACTGGAGTTAGAAAAGGAAATGTGTACTTAGCTGACTTCAACTCTACAGATGCAGAATCTATTACTTGTCTCTTCAGCAAAGCAAGTTCAGCTGAAAGTTGGCTATGGCACAAGAAGCTATCCTATTTGAATTTCAAGATAATGAATGATCTAGTCAAAAAGGACTTAGTTAGAGGAATTCCTCTTGTTGAATTCTCAAGGGATGGTTTGTGTGATGCTTGTCAGAAAGGCAAACAAAGGAAAGCATCATTCAAAAAGAAGCTTGAAACAACAATTGATGAACCATTACAGCTGCTACATATGGATTTGTTTGGACCAGTCAATGTATTGTCAATTGCAAGAAAAAGATATTGCTTGGTGATTGTAGATGATTTCTCAAAGTTTTCATGGGTCTATTTTCTTGGATCAAAGGATGAAGCAAGTGAAATCATTATCAATCACATCAGGCAAGTCAATAATCATCCTGACTTGAAGGTTAGGAATATCAGGAGTGACAATGGAACTGAGTTCAAGAATTTGACAATGAGGCTGTTCTGTGAAGAAAATGGAATCATGCATGAGTTCTCAGCTCCAAGAACACCTCAGCAAAATGGGGTAGTTGAAAGAAAGAACAGATCTTTAATTGAGGCTGCTAGAACAATGCTTGAAGAATCAAAGTTACCAACATATTTCTGGGCTGAAGCTGTTAATTGTGCTTGCTACACTCAGAATATTTCTTTGATCAATCAAGCTAAAGGCATGACTCCTTATCTGTTGTTCAAGAGAAGAAAACCAACTCTAAACTTTCTTCATGTCTTTGGATGTAAATGCTTTATACTGAGAAATCAATCTGACCATAAAGGGAAGTTTGATGCAAAGGCTGATGAAGGGATATTTGTTGGTTACTCAGCTGGAAAATCTTATAGGGTCTACAATCTAAGAACCAACATTGTTATGGAATCTGTGCATGTTGTGTTTGATGATAAAAAGTTTGATGGACTAACAGATGAGGGACACCATGAAAGACTCAAATTTGACAACATTGAGATATATTGTGATGATAGTGAAGAGGAGATTGATGGAGATGACACTTCAAAAGGGATTCAAGATATGCCCTTGGATAATGCACAGAATTCTGCATCCGTTGAAAGAGGCAATGCAGTATCCGTTGAAGGACATAGTACATCATCCGTTGAAGTACATAATGAAGCATCCGTTGATCATAGTTCATCAACGGATAATCGATTTACATCATCAGTTGATAGAACTCCAAGTTTCCTGCAAAGGACCAACAACTCAGGGGGAGTTTCAACTGATCAACACTCTGTCTCACATCACGACAATACTGAGGCCACCTCATCTAGAGCACCTCTTCCACCTCAAAGGAAATGGACCAAGAATCATCCCTTTGAACTGATCATTGGTGATGCATCATCTAAAGTGCAAACAAGAAAAGCTACTCAAAATGAATGTCTGTATAGTAGTTTTCTATCTCAGGAGGAACCTAAGAAAGTGGAAGAAGCCTTAATGGATCCAGATTGGATATTAGCTATGCAGGAAGAGCTGAACCAATTTGAGAGGAACAAAGTTTGGAAGCTGGTACCCAAGCCAAAGAACAAGAGTTCCATTGACACAAAATGGGTATTCAGAAACAAGATGGATGAAAATGGCATTGTCATAAGGAATAAAGCCAGATTGGTTGCTAAAGGCTATTCTCAACAAGAGGGAATAGATTTTGATGAAACATTTGCTCCAGTTGCAAGACTTGAAGCCATCAGAATCTTTCTAGCCTATGCAGCTAATGCCAATTTCAAAGTCTATCAGATGGATGTCAAGAGTGCATTTCTAAATGGGGAATTGGAGGAAGAAGTTTATGTAAGCCAACCTCCAGGTTTTGAAGATCAAAATTTTCCAGACCATGTGTATTATCTGTTGAAAGCACTCTATGGACTAAAGCAAGCACCTAGAGCCTGGTATGAGACTTTGTCAAAGTTCCTTCTAGATAATCATTTCACAAGAGGTACTGTTGACAAAACTCTCTTCTTTAGAAATGTTAATGGCTCTAAGATACTTGTACAAATTTATATAGATGATATTATATTTGGATCTACAGATGATAAGCTTTGTAAAAAGTTTGCTAAATTAATGCAAAGTAAATATGAAATGAGCATGATGGGAGAGCTAACTTACTTTCTTGGGTTACAAGTAAAACAAGTTAGTAGTGGAATTTTCATTAGTCAAACTAAATATATTTATGATCTTTTAAAGAAGTTTGACTTAATGGATTGTTCACCTGCAAAAACTCCCATGGCCACTGCCACTAAGCTTGAATTAAACAAGGCTGAAAAGTCTGTGGATATTATAAGTTATAGAGGCATGGTTGGCTCACTTTTATATTTAACTGCTAGTACACCTGATATAATGTTTTCTACATGTCTCTTTGCTAGATTTCAAGCTGACCCTAAAGAATCTCACTTAGTGGCCATTAAAAGAATTTTCAGATATCTCAAGGGGACTCCAAATCTAGGAATTTGGTACCCTAGAGAGTCTGGTTTTGATCTAATTGGCTACTCAGATGCAGATTATGCAGGTTGCAAAATAGACAGGAAAAGCACAACAGGCACCTGTCAATTTCTAGGGAACAAGCTTGTATCATGGTTCAGCAAGAAGCAGAATTCTGTTTCCACATCAACAGCTGAAGCTGAGTACATTGCAGCTGGTAGTTGCTGTGCACAAATACTATGGATGATGAACCAGTTATTTGACTATGGTATGACTGTTGACAAAATTCCAATATTTTGTGACAACACAAGTGCCATTGCCATTACTGAAAATCCAGTGCAGCACTCAAGAACCAAGCACATTGATATCAAGTACCACTTCATTAGGGAACATGTGATGAAAGGTACAGTGGAACTTCATTTTGTTCCAAGTGAACAACAAATTGCAGACATATTTACCAAGCCACTTGATGAATCAACATTCACAAGATTGGTAAGTGAGCTAGGTATGCTTAATTACTCTTAAAATTCATGTCCTTATTGCAATTTGAATTGAAGCCTGAAATGTATTAGCTGCAAGAACAAATTTGTAACACAGATTATTCCATCAACGGATATTCCCTATCCGTTGAAAGTCAAAATTATTCTGTCAACGGATGTTCATTATCCGTTGAAAGTCATATACATTTCTGGAATTTTTATCCGTCAACGGATAAAACTGAAGTGCTCTTCAATGGATGACAGTTTACCTTATCCGTTGAAATATCACATCAGTCGATTCAAGTGTTTCACAACCGTTGATTCTATTGTCTTAACCGTTGATACTCATACATACAGCTGTATGTATTTGTTTTAAAGGTAGTTTTTAGAATACTTACAGTTTATTCTTAAACGGCTGAAATTCACTTATATATATTTATTGTTTAATCTCTTATTTATGCTTTTTAATTTGAGAAAGTATATAAGCCCTTCTGATTTTTCATTTTTTTTTATTTTACGCTTTCTTGAAATTTCAAAGCTTTTACCATTTTCTCTCTGCAAAACCTTCAAGTTATTCTCTGCAAATTCTACTCACAACAATGGCACCAGTAGTAAAGATTATGTCTCAATCCGGATTCATCTATGAGAAGAACAATTTCATAGCTTTGGTAGAAAAGAATGAAGCCCACTCCGATTATCACAAAATGATGGACTTCATCAAAAACTGTAAACTTAGCTATGCAATGCTGGAAGCCCCAACGATTTACTGTGAAGTAGTTGAGGAGATTTGGACAACTGCTGAGTTCAACTCAATAGATATGACTATCTCCTTCACTCTCAAAGGTAAAAATCACTGTGTTAACTGTGATGATTTACTAGCATGTTTTAAATTACCTGAGAACAATGCCATGACACCACACACTGATAATGATGTATCCAACATGTTAGATTCCATAGGTTATTCTCTTAACTCTGCTAGTTTAGGGAGTATTAAAAAAAAAGGCCTTAGGAAAGAATGGAGTTTTCTTGGGGATGCCTTTATCAAGGTTTTCTCTGGGAAAATTAGCAATTTTGATGCCATAACTTCATCTCTTGTTAATATGCTCTATATGCTTGTTTCTGATAGGTATTTTAATTTTAGCAACTATGTTATGCTAGAATTGGGTACTAGATTAGGTAACAAAGCTAATAGATCTAATAACATCTATTATGCTAGATTCTTTATGTTATTGGCTAACCATATTGCTGAAGGTTTGGTCATAACCAATGAGAATAATAAACTCAAGTGCTGGGCACAAGAGAAAAGAGTTCTTGCAGATTTATTGAGAATGGATCTCAACAGCAGTGTGCCATTGGTATATTTACCAATCATGAATGCACCTCAGGTAAGTGAGGTAATTGCTTCTACAACTCCTACTTCTTCCAACCCCTCTATTTCTTTATCTTCTAGTGTGGCCATGGAATCTGTGACAATGCCCCAACAGATTCCTACCAAGGTCACCAAAACTAAACTTTCAAAATCAAAGACAAAGAAAACTACCTCTGTTGTTTCTCAAAAGACAACAGTTGTAACATCTACCATTAACCTTGAAGGGAGTGAACAGGGTGTGAGTGGTGAGGGGAGGGGTGAACATCAAAGAAACCCCCAGGATAAGGAAGGAGAGATAAGTGCTTCCCAAGCTAGCCAAGCCACAGTTTCTCAAAAAGCTGTGGTGGTTGAAAGGGTTACTAGCATATCCCTAGCTGCATCCTCCCAAAAGGATGTAACTATTGAAAATAGTTCCCAACCAGGAACACAGAACAAACGAGGGAGGGACACTAAAGCCAAACACTCACCAACAAAAGTCTTTATTAGAAGAAAGAGAGCAAGAACCCAATCTTCTATACAGGGTGCACACACTGCACATATACATCCATCTGTATCTATGCCTTCTCAAACTCAGTTTGATGTGGCTCCAACAAATGTGGAGTCACAACCCCATTCTCTCACAATTAACACACATCAATCACCACACACTTCTTCACCATCTCTAGATGTGGATATGTTATTCCCATCAATTCCTGATTCTCCCTCTTTACAACTCAGGGAGGAGCCCCACTCAAATACAGGTGATCATCATCTTTTAGATGATTTGTTGGATCACCCGCAAATTCTTTCAGATGTAATTGAAGGATCTGTGTCACCAAAACTCATATCAATCTACACAGATTCAACAGTTATATCACTTTCAATTTCTACTTCTTTTCCTTCTTCAACGGATATCACTCATCCGTTGACAAGTGGTTGTTCTTCAACGGATAAGCTTAACAGCAGTTATCCGTTGATACCATCAGTTTCACCTTCAACGGCTATTCCTCATCCGTTGATAGTCTCTACACACACAACTGAAACAATTCCAAGTGTAGAAGACTTGATTACTGTACAATCACTTCTAGGACTGAGGGAAGGGAGTGACAATTTGAGTGAGAGGCTGGGTTGCTCCCAGGCAAAAGGAGAGATTGAGAGCTCAAACATGCATGCTATTTTTTCCAGCATGGCAAAAGTAAGTGAGAGGAGTACCACCTTAGTAGGTGAAGGTGAGGGAGTGAGTTGTGTGAGCCAGGGGGAGCCCCTGATGCAAGAACATAGAGAAAATGAGAGAAAGGCAGGTACAGCAGAAATAAGGATGGATCCAGCCATTGCTAGTGAGTCAATGATTGTGAATGATGCTGAAAAGGAAAGACAATTTCAGCAACATTACAAAGCTGTTATTGATAACATTTCCTTGGATGCTGACACTTTTACTCATCCTGTTTCAGCATATCAATTATTGGCTGCACAGGGCAATGTGGAGGCAGAAAAGATACTACATCTAGTACATACAACAACATCTCTTCAAAGGGACAAAGCTGCTATTAACAAGATGCCTTCAACAGCTGGTGAGTTATTTGAAGAATTTGGAGTAAATTCTGATGATGATGACTCTGTTTCTTCTGATGGAAGCATGAACTTAGGGGGAGATGAAGGCCCTAGTTCTATTCCAAATCTACCTGAATGGGCCTTCACAAAGGAGTCTACAACAGGGCAATTCAATGTCTCCTTAGTCAAACAAATCAGTACTATCAAACAGGCCATTCAGAAAACTTCTCATGCCGGTACAAAGGCTATCCTTACAGCTCACTTGGACTCACTGCATCTCATGAAGTTGCAGCAAGTAAGACAGAATCTGAGTGTGGATGAACTCAGAAAGGATATTGCTGACTTGAAATCCTACAATTCTGAAAAATTGGATTCAGTCATGCCCTATGGTACAATGCAGGACATTTTGTTGAGATTGAAAAAGGAATCACATACTGAAAAGAGGCTGGCCAAATTGGAAGACAGAGTTCAAGTTATTGAAGATTCTGTGGCCACCATTTTTCACAACCAACAATCTCAAACAAATCTACTTATGCAGCTGGCAAAAGCACAGGGCTTGACCCCTCTCCTTGATGATAACAAAAAGGGGGAGAGTAAAAGGGAAGGGGAAGGAGAGCCATCTACAAAAATCCAAATATCTAAAGTGCTAGTTCCTGCCATCACTACTTCTCCAATCATTCAAATCAAAGGAAAGCCTGATGGAATTGACTTAATCCAGCTAGCAGCAGCTGAAATTCAAGTGAAAGAGCAAAGGAGGAGAATTGATGAAAGGATGCAACAACTGTTTGGCTCTACACAAGATAAATCAATATCTGTGAAACATAGCACAAAGGTTGAACCAATCAATATGGAGCACAAGCCAGAAAGGAGAAATAAGGTTGGAGAGACTTCTTTCAAGAATCTAAAACCTATGGTTCTCAAGCCCAACACTAGATCCAGCAAGGACTCCACAAAGAACCCTCTAGACTTTGCTCAGATGAAAGAAGTGGACTTTCCTCTTCCAAAGCCTGATGAAGACAAAGTTTTGGGTACTAGGATTATAAAACACAAGGAGACCATGGATGAGGCAGTAAGGAGAAACATGGCTATTATCTTTAGAGAGGGAAAGAGCATATGTGTGATGCAAGGACATCCCAAATTCTCAATAGCCAAGAGGGAAGAAACCAAAAGGTTAAAGAAAGAAGCTGAAAAACTCAAGGCTGACAAAAGAGCACAAGCAAAGATTGAACAAAAGCTAAAGTCAAGTCTAGTTGAAAATGAGAAAGGAATTGAAGTCAGGGGTGAAGACAAGATTGCAAACTTAGATGAGGTTTTTGGGAGTATATTTGGTGAAAGTATGGAGGAAAAAGAGGAATGGCAGAAGGGAAACAGAAGAAAGGCCAAGGCACATAGAAGGAGTGAAGGCAACACTGAAGAAACTAAATCTCTACCTTCCATACCTGAACCCTTTGTTGCTGATCCCACTATAAACATCCATGGTGAACCAATCATCCCAAAAAAGGAACCTATTGATTGGGACACCATCAATTTGCCTACCTTTTTAACCACTCTTCCACTACCAAAGAAACAGAAAAGAAAATCCAAATCTATACCTCCCCTAAACTCTAAGAAATTCACTCAAAAACATAAACCTAACCCTAAGCCACCCATTTCTAAAGATGATTATGTTCACATCTGTGACATAAAAGAAATTTCAGACATTGAACTCTATCTGGATGAGCTGGAGGATGTAAGGGGAGTTGCTGCTTACAGATAGCTACCAGAGAGATTGGTGTTCAGATACAAAGGAGCTGGGGAAAGAACATGGCCTCTCTACAGGATTCTGAATGAAGGCTACTCTACCTTGATCAGAGTCTTTTCAGCCATACAAAAGGATTCTGGCTTTACCAGGACTGCCAAGACTGAAATTCTCAACAAGATTGCCAACATAAGGAAAACTTGGAGGGAGCCCAATGCCTTGCCCAGAACCTTACTCATTCAAGAAAGGGGAACTACAATTCACAAATCACCTCATTGGTTGATGGAATTCAGAGATGATAAAGGAGTCAGAAGATTTTTCAGACTTGAAGACCAACTCAAGATTGCCAGCAATGAAACTCTCACAGAAATGTAATCTAAGTTGGATATCAGTGAAGAAGATGAAGCTGAATTCTTCAGACAACTCCAACTCCAAATTGAGGAAAATGACAAAGGGCTAGGAAAGAAAACCAGGGATCAAAGAAGAAAAAGATGATTTGCTCAGGCTAGAGGAGCATCCTTGGAAATACTGTAAATCTTCAATTACCTTCTAGTACATACACTTTTGCAGCACTTTTGAATTTCTACTTAGTTTCAGTTCATATATTTGTTAAGTGTTTTGTTATCATCAAGTTAACCTTGAATTTATGTCTACAATTCTTATAGACATAAATAGGGGGAGATTGTTAGGAATATATGTGCATTAGTTTGATGATATGTTTAAAACACTTAAGTAGAAATCTAGTGTTTGTAGCCTCAACGGATAAGACCATTTTGGCTATCCGTTGATGGTGTAGCTTTACTTAGAAATAAGTCTAGTGTTGTAGCACATTTCAGTCTCTGAATTTGAGATATAAATTCTTAAATGTTAAGGGAAATTATAAGTCATGTTGGCTACTAGAGGATATGCAGATAGGAAGGCCAATTGTAAGTATTTCATGCCTTGTAATTTTGTATAAATGAAATGGTGTCAACGGATAACTTAAAGACCTTCAACGGATGAGAAACAAAGCTTCAACGAATGTCTCTAAAGCTTCAATGGATAACATCCTTCAACGGATGAGTGCATCAACGGATAGAGCTTCAACTGCTAACACATCAACGGATAAAGCCATCAACGGATGAAGGCTTCAATGGATGTTCTGTTAAATAGCAGTTGACAAGTGGTAGTTGTACCTACAAACAGAGGCACATGGGTTGACAGAGACAACTAAGATGTGGTAGCCTATTTCAGGAACATCAGAAAAAGCAGCCGTTCTACTCTAGTATAAAGAGGCAATAGTCAACAATGCACTGGAGTAAAAATGGAGAAGAAACAAGTGGAGAATTTTTTTTATTATTGTACTTTTTATCTTTGTCTTCACTTGTAAACTTGGTGATATATAAACCAAGTAGCAGCTAGTAATTAGATAAGAATTTTTCCAGTGTTGTTTAGAAAAATCTTGAGAGAAAAATTATCTAGTTTGTACTAGGACGCAGCTGTGATCAACTTCTTGAATCACAGATTTTCTGAAATACCATCTCTGGTGGAACAACAATCCACCAGAAAAGTTTTTAAGGTCTGTTGTGTTCTTTACATTAGTGTTTGAATATATATCTGTCAGTATTAGCTTAAAGCAATTCATACACTTGTTTATCTTAAACACATAGCCTTTGAAACTGCTCAAAACTTGAAAAAGTTTTGAGATTTACATTCAACCCCCCTTCTGTAAATCTCATTGTTAGTTCATTAGGAATAACACACATACAGTTAAAGATCCAAACACAATCATGTCTGACACAGAAACTCTAACTAAGCCTACCAAAGCTGAAGAACCTCCAAAGACACAATTTCAAAGTCGGTATGAAACCATCAGAGTTCCCATACTGAGACCATCTGAATATGCTATATGGAAGGTGAGGATGACCATGTTTCTGGAAGCTACAGATCCAGAATATCTTGATAGAATCAAGGAAGGGCCTCACAAACCAACCAAGCTCGCTGTTGCAGTTGCAGGTGAAGCAGCAAAAACCGTACCAAAGGAAAAGAGTGATTATACTGTTGAAGATATCGCATCAATTGCTAAGGATGCTAAGGTACGATACTTACTGCATAGTGCCATTGATAATGTAATGTCAAATAGGGTAATTAACTGCAAGACTGCTAAGGAGATATGGGATGCTTTGGAAACAAGGTGTCAGGGAACCGACACAATTAAGAAGAACGGGAAGACAATACTCACTCAAGAGTATGAACACTTTGATTCAAAGGCTAATGAATCATTAACTGATTTATATGATAGATTTGTCAAACTCTTGAATAATCTGTCACTGGTTAATAAGGAGTATGATCTTGAAGATACAAACCTTAAATTCCTGTTAGCTCTTCCTGAATGTTGGGATTTGAAGGCAACAACAATAAGAGACAACTACAGTCTTGATGAAACAACTCTTGATGAAATCTATGGAATGCTCAAGACTCATGAACTTGAGATGGAACAAAGAAGCAAGAGGAAAGGAGGAAAGTCAAGAACAGTTGCTCTTAAGGCTGAAGAAGAATCCCCCAAAGCAGCTTCCTCAAGGAAAGACAAGGGTAAAGCTCTTTTTACAAAGTCTGATACTGAGTCATCAAGTTCTGAAACTGATGATGACTCAGATTCTGAAAGCTTGCCTGAGACTGATGCTGATGAGGAGATGATGAAGCTGTGTACTCTTATTGTGAAAGGAATCACAAAAATTGCATACAGAAAGTTCAGGAAGGGAAAGAAGTTTTCCAGGAAAGGCACAAGTTCTGATAAGAAGAATTTCAGAAGATCTGAAGGCAGAGGAGGAAAGTCTGACAGAGGAGATTATACCAATGTTAAATGCTATAACTGTGGTGAGAAAGGCCACATTTCTCCTGATTGCAAGAAAGTGAAGGGTGACAAAGGCAAGGCTCTTGTCACAAAGCAGAAAAGCTGGACAGACACCTCAGACTCTGAAAGTGAGGAGAACTATGCATTGATGGCAAATGCTGATAAAGAAAGTGCTGAGAGCAGTTCTGAAGCTGCTGAAACAAAGGTACCTCAGACTACTTATGCTTTTCATACTGATGATATTAATGAGTTGAGAAGATATCTTAAAACCATGTTTGTTAGTTATAGAGATCAAACTTTAACATGTGAAAGATTAACTTCTGAAAATCTTGCTTTTAAGAAAAGAAATGATTTCTTAGAAAAAGAGTTAGTTATGTTCCATCAAACTCAGAAGGATAGAGATGATGCTTTTTATGTTATGGATGAAGTGCTAAAAATGAATGAATCTCTAAAAACTGAGTTAGAAAAGGAAAGAGAGATAATCAGGACTTGGACTAACTCTGGCAGAACAACTCAAAATTTGCTAAGTAGTGAAAATTAGAAAGAGGGCTTAGGTTATGGAGAGGATAAGAATGATAAAGGAACTGAAGAAATTAAGCCTGTTGTGAAGCAAAAGCCAAAGTCTGATAATGAGAAATCAGAAGTTAAAGAGGAATTAACTTCTGATAAACTAAAATAGGAAAAGACAGCTGAAGTAAACATAGGCTTAATGACTAAGAAGCAGCTTAAGCATAAGCTGAAAGATGTTAAGAATGCAAACAAGGTAAAATCACCTAGGAAAAATAGGAATGGAAAGGAAGGTGTGAATAAAACCAATGATTATAAACCTGTTCCTGATGCTCCTAGGAAAACATGTCATAATTGTGGAAGTTCTAACCATCTGGCTTCTTTTTGCAGGAAGAATAAAAACACTAACTCCTTACCTTCAAAATCAGGAGTTAAGAGTCAGTCTGTTAGATATAAACCACAAAATCCTTGTTTTTATTATGGTAGTTTATGGCATTCCATTTATACTTGTAAGGAATATCATAGTTTGTACTATGATTATTATCAATTAAAACCTTCTTTGAACAAAGTTTCCATTGTTCCTTCTAGTGTAAATTCTGATTTAAAGTCTGATAGTGTAAGTTCTGATAAGAAAAATGTTAACATAAACTCTGATGCTAAATCCGCTGTAAATGTTAACAAACTTAAAAAGGCCAAAGGATCCAAGCAAGTCTGGGTCCTTAAAACTAATAATTAGTGGTCTTTGTGATTGCAGGGCAACAGGAAAAATATTCTAGTTCTGGACAGTGGATGTTCAGGACATATGACTGGAAATAAGGCCCTACTATCAGACTTTGTGGAGAAAGCTGGCCCAAGTGTTTCTTATGGAGATGGCAACATTGGAAAAATATTGGGATATGGCAATATCAATCTTGGGAATGTCATCATTAAAGAAGTAGCTCTGGTCTCAGGACTTAAACACAATCTGCTGAGTATAAGTCAAATCTGTGACAGAGGTTATCATGTTGATTTCTTTGAAGAACACTGTGAAGTTGTGAGTAAATCTAAAGGCAAAGTTATTCTGAAAGGATACAGGCGTGGTAACATTTATGAAGCTAAGCTTTCAACAAGTACTGATGGTTCTGCAATCTGTCTGATGAGTAGAGCATTAATTGAAGAAAGCTGGAATTGGCACAAGAAACTCTCTCATTTAAATTTCAACAATATAAATGAACTGGTCAAGAAAGATCTTGTGAGAGGACTTCCAAAGTCAGTATTTGCTCCTGATGGCCTTTGTGATTCTTGTCAGAAGGCCAAACAAAGAAAATCTTCATTCAAGAGCAAGACTGAATCATCAATTCTTGAGCCTTATCATCTACTACATGTTGATCTATTTGGTCCAGTAAATGTCATGTCTATTGCAAAGAAGAAATATGCATTGGTCATAGTGGATGAGTTCACTAGATACACATGGGTGTATTTCTTGCACACAAAAAGTGAAACTGCATCTATCTTGATTGATCATGTCAAACATCTGGATAAATTGGTCAAAGATTCTGTGAAAATCTTAAGGAGTGATAATGGCACCGAGTTCAAGAATTTGATAATGGAAGAGTTCTGCAAAAACCATGGAATTAAGCAGGAATTTTCTGCTCCTGGAACTCCACAGCAAAATGGAGTTGTTGAAAGGAAGAATATAACTCTCATTGAAGCTGCACGTACAATGCTTGAAGAAGCAAAGCGTCCAACCTATTTCTGGGCTGAAGCTGTGCAGACTGCTTGTTTTACTCAAAATGCAACACTCATTAACAAGCATGGAAAAACACCATATGAGATGGTGAAGAAAAGGAAGCCAAATCTGAAGTACTTTCATGTATTTGGATGCAAGTGTTTTGTTCTCAAGACTCATCCTGAACAACTATCAAAGTTTGATCTAAAAGCTGATGAAGGAATCTTTGTTGGATATCCACTTTCCACAAAAGCCTTCAGAGTCTATAATTTGAGAACAAAAGTGGTCATAGAATCTATCAATGTCTCTTTTAATGACAAGAAGATTACTGGTCTTGAAGATTTTATTGACCATGATCAGCTGAGATTTGAAAATGAAGACTCAATTTCTGATACTGAAAATCCTGACAGTCTAAGTCCTGATACTGTAAACTCTGATGGATTAAACTCTGATGTTATTGAAACTGTGGTGACTACGCCAAAGGAAAATGCACCTATGCAGGGGGAGCATACTCAAGAGCTTACCACATCTCAAGAAACATCAGAACATAAATCTGGCTCTTCAAGTTCTGATAAGCCAAGTTCTGATAGTGCTGAAAATCTAAATACTGAAGAATTCAACTCAGAGAGCATAGTTTCAGGGGGAGCATCAGAAAATGAAAATGAAGACAGTATGGATCATGGGGGAGCATCCAGTTCTAAAGAAAACCTTCCATCTGCAAGGATGTGGACAAAATCACATACACCTGATTTGATAATTGGAAATCCTGATGCAGGTGTCAGAACTAGAACAGGTACTCCAAATGAATGTCTTTACAATTCTTTTCTCTCTCAGACTGAGCCAAAGAAAGTGGAAGAAGCTCTTCAAGATGCTGGTTGGGTGCAAGCAATGCAGGAAGAGTGAAATGAATTTGAAAGAAACAAAGTCTGGACCCTAGTGCCAAGACCAAAGAATAGATCTGTTGTTGGTACAAAGTGGGTATTCAGAAACAAAACTGACAGTGATGGCATAATTACAAGAAATAAGGCAAGGCTGGTTGCAAAAGGATATTCTCAACAGGGGGGAATTGATTATGATGAAACATTTGCACCAGTTGCTAGGTTAGAAGCCATAAGGATATTTTTGGCTTATGCTGCTCACAAAAAGTTTACTGTCTTTCAAATGGATGTGAAAAGTGCTTTTCTCAATGGAGAATTGGAGGAGGAAGTATATGTTGAACAACCTCCAGGCTTTGTAGACTCCAAACATCCAGATTATGTCTACAGGCTTGATAAAACACTTTATGGACTTAAGCAAGCTCCTAGAGTATAGTATGAGACTTTAGCTCAGTTTTTTCTGGAAAGTGGATTCAACAGAGGAACAATAGACAAAACACTGTTCTATCTCAACCATGGAAATGACTTACTTCTGGTCCAGATTTATGTTGATGATATCATCTTTGGGTCTACAAATGACAGACTTTGCAAGAAGTTTGCCAAACTGATGCAGTCAAGGTATCAGATGAGTATGATGGGGGAACTTAGCTATTTTCTGGGCCTTCAAGTCAAGCAGAATGAAAAAGGCACTTTTATTTGTCAAACTAAGTACACCAGAAACTTGCTGAAGAAATTTGGAATGCAAGATTGTTCAAGTGCATCCACTCCCATGGCCACTGCAACAAAACTGGATAAGGATACTGGTAAATCAGTAGATATTACTGATTAAAGAGGTATGATTGGCTCTCTACTCTATCTAACTGCTAGTAGACCTGATATCATGTATGCTACCTGTCTTTGTGCAAGATTTCAAGCAGATCCAAGAGAACCTCACTTAACAGCTGTGAAAAGAATTTTTAAGTATCTTAAAGGAACAGCTGATCTGGGATTGTGGTATCCTAGAGAATCAGATTTTAAACTAATAGGTTACTCAGATGCAGATTTTGCAGGTTGCAAAATTGACAGGAAAAACACAAGTGGAAGCTGCCAATTTCTTGGAGGCAGATTGGTTTCTTGGTTCAGCAAGAAACAAAAGTCAATTTCCACATCAACTGCAGAAGCAGAGTATATTGCTGCAGGAAGCTGTTGTGCACAGATTCTTTGGATGAAGAATCAGCTACTGGATTATGGGTTAACATATTTCAAAATCCCTATTTACTGTGATAATCAAAGTGCTATTGCTATGACAGGTAATCCAGTTCAACTCTCTATGACAAAACACATCAGCATCAGGTACCACTTCATAAGGGAACATGTGGATGAAGGTAGTGGAATTGCACTTTGTTCCAACAGATCAACAACTAGCAGATATCTTCACAAAACCATTGTGTGAAGCCACTTTTACAAGATTGGTAAATAAACTTGGAATGATTTCAGGTTCTTTCTCTAAATCTGCTTAGTCTTGTTCTGTGTTATCAGACTTTATGATCAGTATTTATAGAATTTAATCTCTTTGTGTATTCTGTGATTAATTGATAAATGTGTTTAACTACTGACTGTTGTCTGATATATGTTTCTAAACTCTGATAAGTGATATGTCTGTTTAAGTAACCATTCAATCCTATGAGGATAACTGTGCTAGATGCTGACCTAGTAGTCTTCAATAAACAAATAATCCCATGTAAGAAGTAATTATTTCTATGGAAATCTATTGACACAAGCAAATTCTAATAATAGAGCTAAGTTGAGTTTACTTTGTTTATCTTATTACTAAGTCACAAATTAGAATAATGCTACTCATATGTCAAGTTCTAATACTAGTAATTCTGCTGAATGCACTAAGTGCTGATAAACCTCTCCTATCAAAAAGAAAAAGCAAAAGGATCAAAGAATAAAATCAGGTACTCCTTTGAGATCTAGAGTAAAAATGTGGAAGGGACGACCCAAGTGCATTGCCGGTATTAAGTAAATATGCATTAGAAAAGCAAAATATTTTCTTGGTGACTTTTTACACTCTATGAATACTGGAGAAATACTCTGATAATAGCATAAATTCTGATAAGTAGTCGTGAATCACTTATACTGAGAAGCCACTGTAAAATGGAATTCAAAAAGATGCAAAAAAAAATTAGCACAAAATAGTTGAGGTGGACTCTAGCATGAACTCATTCAACAGTAAGTTACAGAGTAATGACAGCTCTTTAGCAAAGTTTTAATTATGCCTTATTTCTATGATGTATTGAAGTAAATCAGACTTTATTCTTTGTCTGAAATTTAGCTTAATGCACACACTAATCACTCCATAAGAATGATGAAAGTTACTGTGGTGGTCTGTGTTGTTTTAGATAAACAGTCATTATGTCACTTTGCACAACTTCTGAGGACAAGTTCTGGTTGCATGTTCTAATGATTAAGTTCTGAAAAATATAACTTAGAACTTGTATGAGGACTTACTAAGATAGGCATTCCTTTTTCGAGTTAAGAAATTATGTTCTGATGACTGTTAAGTTCTGATATAAGTCTAAGTTCTGATATTCCAGTCTAATTCTTTACTTGACTTATCCGTGGATAAAATTTAATAACAGTCTCGGTTCAAACTAGATTTATATTGAAGTGGAAGATTAATAGTCACTATGGTTAGGGTTAATGGTATTCGTACGTGAACAGTCAACTTTTACTTGCTTCTTGTGCGCATTAAACCATGTTTTCTCTTTCCAATGAATGTTTTTCTTTTTCCAAGTCTGGGGAGACGAGGTAGAATAAATTCTATCTGTCAACATTAAATTCCTTTGCGTCTCCTGGCATTCTCTTGCCTATATAAACAACCACTTCACATCAGCCTTTCCATCAAATCTTTTCTCTCAACATCAACTTACCTTCATACTTTTTCTATCAAAAACACCATGGTCAGATACAACATGTTTTTGAACTATGAAACCTTCAATATGGAGCTCAGCTGTGCCGATTGGCAGCAGGAATGGCACGTCACTGCCATTCCTGATGAGATATGGGACTCTGTCCCACAGGAGGTACTCACCCACCTCCTGTTCTTCTATATGGACTACCATCGCCATCTGAAGCGATTGGAGGAGGAAAGGCTGGAAGCTCTCCGCCAGTAAGAGCGAATCATTCGACTCGCCATTCTGTTTGTCGAGAGTAGGAAGAAGAAATGATTTATTTTCTTCTTCCTGTTTTTCTTCATCATCAGCCTTGCCCTGCTTCTTGAGCTAGGACTAAGGCTGTTGATGTTAGGTCTAGCAGCTTAGGAAAATCTTGTATAAATTCTGATGTAATTTCAATTTCATGAATGTATTCACTTGATATATTAATGAAATTTGTTTTTGTTTCAAGATTTTGTCTCTAAGTTATTTTGTAATGCATTGATAAATCCTGATAACGATTCATATTCTGATGACCATATAAATTCTGTTTTAATTTAAGTTCTGATTTTCCTTTTTCAGTACTTACTCACCTGATTTATCTTGGTCATTTTCACTTGTTTTATTTTTAGAATACTAATGATGCAGTGAAAAATAATTAAATCAGTGGGAACGGTTTCAATTTTGAATTAAAACTGTTTCACCTTGATTAATGAAATATCTGGGTAAGTGGAACGGTTTTTCCTTGAAAAACTGCAAGTGGGTAAGTAATGATTATTGTTTTCTCGCGCCCAGTAACTATCTGTTATTACTGCATGTCTGACAAGTGTCCAACGGTAACATTTTTTTCAGAGTATAAGTACGACAGAGAGAGGATTTTTTAATCTTTTATTTCCTTTCATACTTTTTCTCTCTACTTGCTTTTACTCTCTCTCTCTCTTCTTCTCACGTTTTTTTTTCACACAGACATTCTATCAAACACCTACCAGGCACTCTTCAATCTCAACTTTTCACATGGCACCCAAGGACATAATCTTCAATGGAGCAAAGTTTGTTCCTAATAACTTCTCTGCTATACTTCACACATTAGAGGCACCCTCTGAACTTCATTTCATTCAGGATTTTCTCACTAGTTCTGATATTGGGTACGCTCTAACTGAGCCTGAATCAGTCTCTGGAGTTCAAGTACTGGAGTTCTGGAGGAGTGGAGTATATGATGATTGTGGTGCTCAAGGGTCCCCGAGAATTATCTTTTCATTAGGGGACAATGAGTATGTTGTGACTTTGTCTACTGTTCGACAAGCACTACAGCTACCTGAGAACTGTGTTTATTCTACTGTTGATGAACCGGTTCTTCAGAACATGATGGCCAGTCTAGGATATGAGGGAACATTGGCAAAGCTTGGCAAGTTGAAGAGATCTTTCATAAGGAAGGAATGGAGTTTCTTCTTTGACTGCATTACCAAGGCTTTTGCTAACAATGCTCAAATTTCGATGCAATTCCCATATTCAGCCAACAAATTGGGTATGCTCTTATAAATCACACTGATTTTGATTATGCAAGTGCTGTCTTAGGTTTTATTGGGGATAGGATGACAGAAGATCGAAATACTGTATATTTTGCCAGATTTTGTCAGCTTATTCATAGGTTCTGTTGTAATTAGCCCCAAAGTTTTGGTGATTTAATTCCATCCTTTAGACTAGCTAAAAGAGCTTTCACTGATTTATTATCTACTGATAATAAGAAGGCTGTGTTAAGACCCCTCTTAATACCTTTATCTGTCAAACAAACATTAATCACCTATGACCCTGTTAAGTACACTGCACTTTATCCTGATGTTCAACCATCAGAACCTCATCCCTCAGTATCTACTATGAAGTCTTCATCTTCCAAACCTAAGAGGACAAAGACTGTTCCTCATACACCTCAAAAGAGAAG